>NW_028292582.1:9354138-9562074 GCF_029948245.1 Actinia tenebrosa | reverse complement strand
GCTCTACATCAATTCCATTTTTAAGGTGTCTCATAATTCACTTCGAATGAAGTAAGCGGCGACTGAGATTGAGGATTTCCAGGTATTTGCTGGTGTTTGGTCGAGGTAATGTTCCAACCAGCAAACAAGACGTATTGAAGCTTTTGCTTTCCTGGACCCAAATAGAACAGTGGCGAATATCTTATGAAGAAATGAGCAGTAGATATGATAACAATTCTAAAGAATTCAACAGGCGAATGGGATGTATAATAAAAAAAAAAGGAATAAAGGCATTGCAATCATGAACAATACATAGTAAAATAAGAAAGGAAATACTGCAGATTAAACAACTGAAAGAGATGGAGTTATGGATGTGATGGAGGTAAAATTTAGTGATTTATGATTGATGTCTTGTACAACTGACGATGTATTGCATTGGAATTATATTGGATTGGGTTTGCTTGAATATATGGGTTGAAAGTGGAATTATGATGGTTTGATTGGATGAAATTGGATTGGTTGGGAGAAATAGGAATGATTGATGAATTAGATGAGACGCGATTTAATTTCTTATACTACTCACTACTCACCATTAGACTATACGTTTTATCAAACGCAACGGTCATAAAAACCCTTTCCCTAGCACCGACTCTTCCGATGTCTCGCCATAACTCTTTAAATCTTATCCTTATGCGGGGTATTGAAGACACTGCCACTACAAGATTCTGCAGACAAAACCAACGAATCTGAGGCTCTCCGTATTATTGAGCCACAACGTATTAAACGCTTAAAGCGTGAGCCTGCTGTCATGATCATCTTTCCCGCTTTTGTTGTTGATCTAGTGATATGGGATTCGGGCTTGACCTGAACTTGATTTGCAGCGTTTGGGTGACATTAATTCCTGTTTTCGCTGTTTTGCCTAATGGTCGTTGGATCCTTTTTTTCCTCAAATTAAAAAAAAAATTGTGTCACGTGATGGCCGCCATGTTGAAAGGTCAAATAAAGGAACTTTTAAGTTTTATTTTCCATCGTAACTTTTCCTAAATTGACCTATTTCTTAATGACGTCCATCAAACAATTCTAGTTTTAATAAACGCAAAAGGATATCATGGTCGTTGGAGGGGGTCAATCATCCACTCCACTAAGAGAAGTAGAATAGCCAGCAAACAGCTCAGAATATTTTTTAGTCATATAAACACATATTATCTAAAACCAGGCCATTTTAGATAACTGTTTTCGCTAGAGCAAATTTTGTGAATTTTCTATTGGATTTGCGATTCTAAATCGCCCCACATAAACAAGCATGGCGTCTAGTGAAATAGGGCATTTGAATAAGGTATTACTCCGTAATTCAAGGAACCCGATTGGTATTTTTGGTGTTTTGACAAAAAAAAAATATTTGGTCTCACTTACTCAAGACTGCATCGTTTCTCCCTGTGCTTCTGAATCTCTTCCTCCTCTTTCTCACGTAATCTTATGTTTCGTATCATCTCACGCCCACTAATACCCAGCTTCGAGAGGCGATCTATGGGGAGTAGCTCCTGTCGACTTTCAGTTTTCTTAAAACGATCGTCTGTAAAGAACAGATTAACTAGATAGGACCGAGGATGAGGACGAGGGTACACTGAACACAAGTACACAGACAAGGAAGAGGGAGATTGGAGGAAGAGGAAGACAAGGGGAAAGCAAGAGCAAGAGGCAAGAGCAAGAGCAAGAGGCAGACACGAGGAAGAGGGGGAAGAGCAAGAGCCAGAGCCCAGAGTGAAAAGCAAGAGTAATAGGAAGACAAGAGCAAGAGCAAGAGCAACGAGCAAGAGCAAGAAGCACTATCATAGATCATTCGCAGAGCAAGAGCCAGAGAAATAGCAAGAGAGAGCAGAGCAAAAAGAGCCCCCCGCAGAGCAAAGAGCAAAGCAAGACCAGAGCAAGATCAAGAGCAGAGACTAGGAAGAGGACTGAAACAGGAAATGTTAGCATAAAAACGATGGCAATGAAAACAGGGACGAGTCACGAGGACGTAATTTTACAAAACTTTTATTGGGTATCAATCATGAAGGAAAATTAAGACCAACATGCTACCCAAGCGGAAATTTCGAACGGTCCTCAAGGTTAAAGGACCCCTGTAACTTACCTTCATATGTCCTTCAGTTTTTACTTTTTCTCCTTAATCAACGCGTGGTGTATTGATAAGCTAGTTGTTGCTGGAAATGAAGGAGTAAGAGACCAATAGAGATCGACAGCGGTGCCAGATCACCCATGCTGGAGCGCATGCGCTGCTCCACTGCTTGTAAGAACCCTAGCAAAAGATAATACCCTTTAACCTAGTTCTCTTCTCTGGCGAGTCATTTTTGGGGTATCAAAACGTTGGGAAGTTCACAATTGCCTCCTCGGCTTGGGGTGTACTGTTGTCCCATTTTCAGACTCCACGTGTCATTCTCTTGAAATTGAAGATCCTTTGTTTGAGTTGTAATCCCATTCATAGTGTCTTCTCATGCGCAAACGAGCGGCAAACGTTACAAGGAAGGATACTCCTAGTCGGATGACACGTGTCTGAAATAGGACAAAATACTCCCGAAGCGAGGTCTATAACCCTTTAAACCTTTTGCGTTATGTTTGGCTAGTTCAGTTTCAAGAACCCACGTGTCCATTCTTTGATCATAAGACTTCTTTGTTCGATTTTATTTATCATATTCATGCGTCTTTTCATACAATACCCTTAAACAAGTATGATGCTCTAGGAATGACACATGTTCTGAAAAGGTAAATCATTACGGCCCTAGAGTGAAGATGTGAAGCCGTTGATTAATGAGAGTCTTAAAAAATCTCATTTATATCTTCTCCAAAAGGTGGTGAAACCTGATAACCACGTGCTGTCAAACAACGAATTCTAATGACAAAACTGTACTTTGTACGACAATTCAACTCCAGTGTTCCATATTTTGAGGTGACGCATAACACACGTACACCACTATACAATCTAGGGGGAAATCGGTGATTGGGGCGACCAATTTTTATATAATATTATACTACTGATGGGTTTATCGATGAGGCTTGTTGACGAAGACATACCTTATCTTCAGGATCATCACTTTCGAGGCTTTTGTCTCCCTTGGGTGAGGTGGGAGATCTTGTTCTTAAATTGGATATAAGGAGGAGGGAAAGATGGGGGAAATGTTGACATTGGGTGAGGGGTAGGCGAGGTGGGGTGTTATTTATACGTTAAGCAAGGGGTATGTAGGAGGCAAAGGAAAGGAGGAGCGAAGTTGCAATTTTCGAGGATGTAAGGATAGTGGGGAAGGTTGGGGGGTAAAGGAAGACAGGAAGGGGAGTTGGATTGGGGTTTATATAAGGGGGGGGGTGTTTGGGAGGAGGGGGGGGTTCTGTAATATAAGCATGAAAGGGATGAGGGGCAGGGGAAAGTTCAGGGGGTCGGAGGGGGGGGGGAGGAGGGGGGAATGGGATAAAAAGAAAATTGAGCGAGAGGGGGTGAGGAAATAGTGTATAATGGGTAGTAGGGTTATAGAGAGCTACATACGGGGGCGGGGGGGCTGTATGTTATGGAGGGGGGGGGATAAAAAGTGCATGAGACCTGAGGGGAAATGGTTGGAGAAGTAGATGGGGGTGTTGAATTGGGGATGAGGTTGGCAGTTGGTCATATTGGTAATCATTGATGGGGAAGTGGGGGGGAAGATAAGAGTTTGTGAGGTTTAGGAGTATAAGTAGTTGGTTAAGGGTTGGGAGAGAGGGGCAGGTGTTAGTTTATTGGCGGGATAAGATGTAGAAGGATGCGTGGGAGGATGTTAAAATGCTCTGTTGAAAATAGAGGGTGAGAGAGATGTGAATGTGCCTTTAATTACGGAATTAGGAGAGAAGTGGGGGAAGAATTTGATGATTTGTGAGTGTTGTGAGGGAGTTTAGTTGTGGAGAGAAAAGGGGTAAGTGTGGTGTTTCTTTGGGGGTTTCAGTTGTTGTGAGGTGGGGGTGCGGGAGAGGTGGTTTGTTCGGGGAGAATTTTCAATGGGGGGGCGGGATATGTAGGGGGGGGTGAAGGGTGAGGTGTTGGGGGGGTGACATTTTGGGGAAAGGAATAAGGAAGTGGATGTTACGGGGTGTAGGAAGGGCGGGGAGTGGGTTGAGGTGGGGGGGGGGGAGCGGATGGGAAGGTGATTTGAGAGGGGTCTAGGGGGGGCGAAAAGGAGAGTGGTAAAGGGTGTAATGTTGTGGAATGGATTGTAGAAGAGGAAAGGGGGGGGGGGTGGTGTGTAGGGGGAGAGGAGGTTTTGTTTATGGAGACGGGGGGAAGAATGCAGAGAGGTTGGGTATTGGGGGAGATGGTAGGGTTGGGGGTGAGAGGTGGGGATTAGGGGGGGGAATTGATGGCAAAGGTGGTTAGCTTGAGGGGCGACGTGTGGGTGTGTAGTGTGCATAAATCAAAGAGAGGGGGAGTGAGAGGAGGGGGGGGGGGTGGGGAGGGGAGGGGAAGGTGTGAGAGGTACATGCGAGGTGGGGCGGGTAAGGGGGGATTAGCTGGGGGGAGTAGGGTCACAACATATAACAAGGCTCTGTGAACATGTTTAACAAAAGGTAAATAAATCGTCTAGTTTACATTCCATTACATGACATGGGAGTAGATTGTCCCATTTCAGACCACATGTCATTCTCTCCGAGAATAAGAGTTTCTGTTCCGTTGTGTCCATATCAGCGTGTCTTCTCACCTGCACAACCATTAAACAATATATTTCACCTACTGGGAATAACACGTGATCTGATACACGTGGACAATATCTTAATAGCCCACTTCCGAGATATGCTTCGCTTGTCACGCACAAAGGTTTCAGTATGAGGCTACGTGCTAAATGCTTAGTCATTCGTGACAGGCGGTAAGAATAACATTTAATTAGCACGTAGCCTCATACTGAAACCTTTGTGCATGACAAGCGAAGGATATCTCGGAAGTGGGCTATTCCACTGGCAAAACTGCGCAACGGTGATTGGCTCGCTATTGTCTGAGGGGGAACCTTTGAATGACCGCACGATCTAAATCAACACGCTGCGTTTGTTCTTACCTGTCTAAAGGTCGAACATCGCCAAGCCTCGACGTTCGGCCAGAGTCTTGGATAACTACATTTCGGGCTGCGTGCCAGAATACTGCAAACTTCCAGTGGCCATCTAAACGGCTTTCCTATACACAAATCGTTCAATACAGAGCTTCAAACTTTTTTTACCTCGGCCTGAGAAAAGAGCCGTGTTTTCGGAGGTGGGGGTGGGGGGCAGGGGGAGGGAGGGGGACGACGAAAGGAAGGCTTTTTGTTATACTTATTTGTCAAGACACGATTACATACATCAGTGCTGGCAATCAGTATTGCTGACGGTGAGAGTAAAATCTCTCGAAACATGTTCCAATCAAACGGTATGAAGTACCGGGTGAATAGCGTCTTCCATCCCTGTATTGCATGCTTTATAAATGCACACAGCCCGCAAGGGCGTTTTCTATTTCTTTATGAGTATTATGGTTACCTGTACGCGGTCAATCAGTGAGTTAGTAATGACATTCTCACACAGAGATGGTCGCGGTGTTAAACTGTGAAGCTGGAGGAACAGTTCGACGATACGTTGATGATAGCGTGACGAGTTCTGCTTCAATCTGCTCCACAAACTCTCCGCAATAACCTATGGGATAAAAGAATGAAAATCAGAAGAGAGGAGTGAAGAGCAGAGCAGAGGAGAAAAAAGGAAAGGAGATAAGAGGACAGCACAGCACAGCACATCACAGTGGATCACAGCACAGTATAGCAGCTCACAGCACAGCACATCACAGTGGATCAAAGTACCAGCATAGAAGATCACAACACAGCATAGAAGATCACAGCACAGCACAGCACAGCACAGCACAGCACAGCACAGCACAGCACAGGACAGCAGAACACAGCACAGGATAGCAGATCACAGCACAGCACAGCAGATCACAGCACAGCAGATCACAGCACAGCAGATCACAGCACAGCACGGCACGGCACAGCACGGCACGGCACAGCACGGCACAGCACGGCACAGCACAGCACAGAAGAGGGAAAGAAGGGGTAAGGAAAGGAAATAGGGTCGAGGAGAAGAGACAAGAGTATAGCACAATCACCATCATAATGTTCATATTACTTACATTATAAACACAAGACTTTTTCTATACTGTTCAGGTTCACATGCGATATCATAGGTATGACCACAACTACAACCGTCGTCTTAGGTCTCTCTTCTCCAGATATAGGACTGACTGACATTGTTAAGTTCAGTAGATCTAACAAGGTACCCACGGCTGAGCTCTGGATATCAAAATCACTGACTCTAAAACAGCACACGATGAGAGCTTGGAGCCATTCTGGTAATTGGGAGTCAGTTTTGCCTAACGTTTCAAAATTGGAGGAAAAAAATTGGTTAGAATTCCATGAAGCTGGAACGAACAAAACGTTGAAATAAAGAGATTAGAGAGTTAGATTTAGATTTACCTTTTTTTCTCCCCGCAAACGGCAAACGTAACCACGTTTCATAGTTTTCGTGTATTTTACTTTACCTTTTACAAACCTTCTCACCAAGCGCAAATACTCTTTTGTTTTTCTACTACTTGGACTTTTTTGCGATTCTTTTTCAGTAATTTAAAAGAATTTTTTACTGGCCAACTGACGTTTCACGTTTGCCGTGAACGTAAATCTAAAACTCTCTATTAACTACAATAAGGCTCCAACGCGCAGACAGACTTAGGTGAGTGAATGTATGAATAAATTAATTTCAGGGAATGGACATGGATAAATTGGTGAGTAAATGATTGGTTGGTTTTGTAAGTAAGTTGGTAGTTGGCAAGGGAATGGCTGGATGATTGGTTGGGTGGGTGCATGGATAAGTGTGTGACCGAATGGTTGGGTGCATTGATGGTTGGGTGGGTAAGTGCGTTGGTAGTTGGGTGGATTGGGAGATGAGTAGAGTAAGTGGGCAAGGGAATGAGTTAATGGATGGTTGGATGGTTAAGTGGCTGGGTGTGAGGGTAAACAAGTGGCGCTCACATTCATAGAACCCTTGGACCCAATCCTTCCCCAATAGACCGATCGTTATTTACGTTTTTTCCTCATTAGCATAACAAAAATTTCAAGCTACAACCAAACCGACTCCAGAAATCGAAAGAGAATGTCTTAGTTCGTAACTACTGAAAATTTGAGAGTAATATGTCTAATATTTTGGGAGTAAAATTGTTTTGAAAGCGGTATAATTTACAACGAAATGTATAGTCGTGTGGCAAGACTTGCCACTCAACTACACATTTCTTTGTACAGCATTTATAGTGTTTTCTAAAAAACGTTTTACACAAACACCGCTCACCATCAGCTTGGTCCTCTGCCACCAAATCATTAGTACAATACACAGGAAAACACGACAACTCCACCAACAATCTACAGGCTGCTGCAAACGCTTCTGCACACAGCAAAGAACTCTCCTGCTCCCATGGCAAACGCTTATTCAATCGTTTCTCTTCCTCGTCTTTATCCAAGTCAGAGCTTTCCTTTTTCTCCTTCGTCGCTAATTCCCGATTGTCTGAGCACTTATCTAAGCCCAAAAGCTCATCTAGAACATATCCTGAATTTGATAAAATCGTTCGTTGAAATTCTGCCACATTTTTTGAGGGCAAGATGATTCTGTTGTTGACAAACTCATAGAAGAAGGACTGAAAATAGTCAATGCAAGATTGTATGACCGAAGGTTGAAAAGAGCGATTTGGAGAACCTGGTGTTGAAGCTTGATCATCGAATGGCCCTTTATTTATACCGCTTTCCACTCGTATAACGCGCTCTTCTTTCGTCACGCAATCTTGAGTGACGTCAATAGATTCTTGGCATTCCATCCATTCCTCGTAATCATCCTTATCAACCTCTTCTTTTTCGCTATTATTTTTATTTTCTTCCGACCTTTCTTTCTTCAGTGCTTTTTGTTCTGCTTTTAAGATATCTTTGACATCAATGGTTTCATCATCTTCATCTGTTTCGGTTGATTCGCTCTCATCATAGGACCGCTCATCACCGGCGCCACTGGCTCCGGTCTCTAACCGTTTCCTAAGGTCTACCACACTCCACCCGTCTTCTGCTGTGGAGATCCTCGCCACATGAACCAGCTGTCCTTCGGAAGTTTCCCGCGTAGGGGAGCTACCTGTTTCGGTTGAAGAGCTAAACGACTCGTCCCTAAAAATTGAATCGTATATTGAATCGTCAGTCTTAGACACAGACGAAGAGTCACTTGACGATGTGAGCTGTTTGTATGTGTTGCATGGTGGATGAGACTCATATCGGTTGCTATGGTTACTATGCTTGCTTTGGTAACCGTGGTTACCGTTGTTACCATGGTTACCGTCATACCTCCCTTCGGCTTTGTCCGAAGCGACGCTCCCAGCAACAGACATCGACGTCTGGGTTCTTCGTTCAACCGGCTTCATAGAAGGCATAACCCGGGAAAGAAGCTTCGAACACAGACAGATGCCTTCGCGGATCTCGACCAAGCCCATTGATTGACACCGTGACGTCATCTCCCTAGTAACGTGACGTAGCAACCTCGGCCAATGTTCGGTCTGCGTCTCGACATCCGATTCCTGTAAAAAAAAAAGCTACGAGTTTTCCCACTTGTTTCTGTTGCTTCGCATCGTTCATACAATACATACCAATGCCACAATGTCGAGCAACATGTCGGTCAAGTGAAGAACTTCTGAAAACGTCGTTGAAGGAATCTTGGATTCCTCTTTCTTGGTCTCTTTTTCATTTTCCCCTCCTGTCTTTTCTAACTCTTTTTCTTTCGTTTGTTCTTCGCTCATCTTACTCGCTGACAGCAGCTTACAGACGTAATCCCACATGAAATAAGGCTCAAAGGCGTTAAAAAGTAAATTGGCTGTCTTAATCAATTCGTCAGTCATTTTGGACTTATTTGTAGCGTCTTCTTCGCTTTCCTCCTCTGGGTCGAAACTTTCAGACGAGTCCCTTCGCTCTAGCTCGTCAGATTTATCCGTTGTTTCTTTACATCGATAATACAGAACCCTGAACGCTTCGATAAGAACTTCTTCTAGCACCGTATTCCCAATTTCTGGCCTATCTAGAAGACTTATAAGAATTCGAAATGGCCAAAGTGCTTCGTTTTTATGCATCCTTTTAGAACCACTTATAGGATTCACAATGACGTTCGAACTGTAGTGACACTTGAACAACAACCGAAGGGCCTCGACCGTCGACGATTTTGAATGAAGCGAAAAATAAGTCTCTCTAAAACTCTCCGTAATCTCCTCAACGCTTGACAAACTATCGTTTGTTGGGGTCTCTTCGTTTTCAGGGCCTAGAAGCCATGAATAAAGTCTCCTATTCAAGGACATATCTCGGCGTAAGAGAACTCCAAGACCAGATGCGGCAAGTTTTGTTTTTTCGGATGGTGAGATGCGCGTAGCCTTGTTCATTGGCAAGAAGAGTAAGACAAAGTCGAGAAGACATCGCTGTACTAAGACGTTGGGATCTGCTAAAGCCACGCAAATTGACTGAACCTGGAAATTAGAAAGAAAATGATATTTTGAAAATATTGAATGCTGCAGAGGGGATTGAAGCTCGAGTCTTCGCGATTAATTATAACGAGAGTCCTTTGGAAGCCGAAATCTAAAATTCAACATTCATTTCATCTTTCATCATCATTAAACCCTTCTATGTCATGGCATGGCTAACTCACAGATTGAACCCTAAAACAACCTCTGGGCTGATCTAAGTCATGGCATGGCTAACTCACAGATTGAACCCTAAAACAACCTCTGGGCTGATCTAAGTCAGGGCATGGCTAACTCACAGATCAAACCCTGAAACAACCTCTGGGCTGATCTAAGTCAGGGCAAGGCTAACTCACAGATTGAACCCTGAAACAACCTCTGGGCTGATCTAAGTCAGGGCATGGCTAACTCACAGATTGAACCCTGAAACAACCTCTGGGCTGATCTAAGTCAGGGCACGGCTAACTCACAGATTGAACCCTGAAACAACCTCTGGGCTGATCTAAGTCAGGGCACGGCTAACTCGCAGATCAAACCCTGAAACAACCTCTGGGCTGATCTAAGTCAGGGCATGGCTAACTCACAGATTGAACCCTGAAACAACCTCTGGGCTGATCTAAGTCAGGGCATGGCTAACTCACAGATTGAACCCTGAAACAACCTCTGGGCTAATCTAAGCCAGGAAAACCAGAGAACCCGTATAATCCTAACAAACTCTACTCACAAGTGATTCCGATTCTAGATATCGAACGCAATACCTAGAAGTGAGAGGCGAGTGCACTACTCCTACACCACCCTTGATTCCCGAGGCCGAAAAGCACTTATAACCTACCGTCATTGGAATATCATCTCCAAGAATATTCTCATGATTGACAGCTGTCTTTTTGTTCAGTCGAGACATTATAAAGGTTACAGCAGACAGACGAATACTCGCAGTTGACAGAATACAAGACCACAGCGTTGCATAGAAGGTTTGCATGTCCGTGTTCTGACTGCATGACTCCAGGATGGATATGGTCCTGAAATAAACATTAGAGTTAAGATACTAGCTCAGTTGAACCTTCATAAAGCGGCAACCCTTTGGGACTTTGATAACTGGTCATAAAATAGAGGTATAAATAACTGCAAAATATTGGTCATTAAATAGATGTTGGTCGCTTAAAAGAGGTATAAACCTAATTTTAACAAAACGTTATTATCGCCAAAGGCAATAGGCAATAGGAGATAGGCGAAAAGCGATAGAAGAAAAGTTTATTCAAAGATCCAACTTATGACAACGTTTTTTGGATTAGGTGTAAATTACTGCAATATACTAGTTGGCCACTTAATAGAGGTATGAATTAGGACAAAGACCATCTTTGGGACTTTGACAACTGGTCACTAAATAGAGGTTGGTCACTTAATAGAGGTATAAATTAGTGCAAAAACCCTCTTTGGGACTTTGACAACTGGTCACTAAATAGAGGTTGGTCGCTTAATAGAGGTATAAATTAGTGCAAAAACCCTCTTTGGGACTTTGACAACTGGTCTCTAAATAGAGGTTGGTCACTTAATAGAGGTATAAATTAGTGCAAAAACCCTCTTTGGGACTTTGACAACTGGTCACTAAATAGAGGTTGGTCACTTAATAGAGGTATAAATTAGTGCAAAAACCCTCTTTGGGACTTTGACAACTGGTCACTAAATAGAGGTTGGTCGCTTAATAGAGGTATAAATTAGTGCAAAAACCCTCTTTGGGACTTTGACAACTGGTCACTAAATAGAGGTTGGTCGCTTAATAGAGGTATAAATTAGTGCAAAAACCCTCTTTGGGACTTTGACAACTGGTCACTAAATAGAGGTTGATCGCTTAATAGAGGTATAAATTAGTGCAAAAACCCTCTTTGGGACTTTGACAACTGGTCACTAAATAGAGGTTGATCGCTTAATAGAGGTATAAATTAGTGCAAAAACCCTCTTTGGGACTTTGACAACTGGTCACTAAATAGAGGTTGGTCGCTTAATAGAGGTATAAATTAGTGCAAAAACCCTCTTTGGGACTTTGACAACTGGTCACTAAATAGAGGTTGATCGCTTAATAGAGGTATAAATTAGTGCAAAAACCCTCTTTGGGACTTTGACAACTGGTCACTAAATAGAGGTTGATCGCTTAATAGAGGTATAAATTAGTGCAAAAACCCTCTTTGGGACTTTGACAACTGGTCACTAAATAGAGGTTGGTCACTTAATAGAGGTATAAATTAGTGCAAAAACCCTCTTTGGGACTTTGACAACTGGTCTCTAAATAGAGGTTGATCGCTTAATAGAGGTATAAATTAGTGCAAAAACCCTCTTTGGGACTTTGACAACTGGTCACTAAATAGAGGTTGGTCACTTAATAGAGGTATAAATTAGTGCAAAAACCCTCTTTGGGACTTTGACAACTGGTCACTAAATAGAGGTTGATCGCTTAATAGAGGTATAAATTAGTGCAAAAACCCTCTTTGGGACTTTGACAACTGGTCACTAAATAGAGGTTGGTCACTTAATAGAGGTATAAATTAGTGCAAAAACCCTCTTTGGGACTTTGACAACTGGTCTCTAAATAGAGGTTGGTCGCTTAATAGAGGTATAAATTAGTGCAAAAACCCTCTTTGGGACTTTGACAACTGGTCACTAAATAGAGGTTGGTCGCTTAATAGAGGTATAAATTAGTGCAAAAACCCTCTTTGGGACTTTGACAACTGGCCGCTAAACAGAGGTAGGTCGCTTAATGCAGGTAACGAGTAGTGCAAAAACCCTCTTTGGGACTTTGACAACTGGTCACTAAATAGAGGTTGGTCGCTTAATAGAGGTATGAATTAGTGCAAAAACCCTCTTTGGGACTTTGACAACTGGTCACTAAATAGAGGTTGGTCGCTTAATAGAGGTATGAATTAGGACAAAGACCATCTTTGGGGCTTTGACAACTGGTCTCTAAATAGAGGTTGGTCGCTTAATAGAGGTATAAATTAGTGCAAAAACCCTCTTTGGGACTTTGACAACTGGTCACTAAATAGAGGTTGGTCGCTTAATAGAGGTATAAATTAGTGCAAAAACCCTCTTTGGGACTTTGACAACTGGCCGCTAAACAGAGGTAGGTCGCTTAATGCAGGTAACGAGTAGTGCAAAAACCCTCTTTGGGACTTTGACAACTGGTCACTAAATAGAGGTTGGTCGCTTAATAGAGGTATGAATTAGTGCAAAAACCCTCTTTGGGACTTTGACAACTGGTCACTAAATAGAGGTTGGTCGCTTAATAGAGGTATGAATTAGGACAAAGACCATCTTTGGGACTTTGACAACTGGTCTCTAAATAGAGGTTGGTCGCTTAATAGAGGTATAAATTAGTGCAAAAACCCTCTTTGGGACTTTGACAACTGGTCTCTAAATAGAGGTTGGTCACTTAATAGAGGTATGAATTAGGACAAAGACCATCTTTGGGACTTTGACAACTGGTCACTAAATCAAGAGGTTGGAAAATAAAGAAGTTGGTTGCTTGCTTACCGTGCGGATACTCCAACCAGGAACACTTTGATAAACTAGTATTATTAACCAATCATATTGCGACATTTAGTTCAATATTTTTTAACCAGCCAATCAGATAGTGCATCAATATTATGAGAGCACAAGAACGTGATAATCTGATTGGCTAACGCTGTTATCAGTTCAATTTCTGTCTATTTACCGTTATCTGATTGGTCAGTTTTATTCAAGAGGTCCCAGTTACTGTAATGTGTGCCCACAGTATAAATTGTTGCAAAAACTATCAAACATAACGAAAAATCACTTTCAAATACCTATTTGTGTATTCAGAGCCTTCTTCAATACCAGGTAACAAGCCCAGTAAAAATCCAGGTAAACATGGTATCAACGCCTTCCCAAGCGACACGAAAAACTCCTCATAAATTCCCATCAACACTGGCTTCACAGACATTGCGGCATTTCCGAGCAATGGAAACAGCCCTGAGCTGTACAACAGCAAGTCCTGAGCAAGTCCTCGTTTGCCCAGCCGTCTAAAGATAAGTTCGTAGGTTTCCAGTGCCTTGAGGTGAACGCCGTTAGGGAGGGCGGGGTGGGTGCATTGTGATAGTCGCTTGGAGATGAGGATTTTTCGTGGGACTACTTTGAATTTTGGATGTGACTGTAGTACCTATAATAAAATGAGAATAAAATAAACTTGTTGTAATGAATGGATCAATCAATAGATGGACAAACAGACAAACATCAGTGAAATAGTGATATTGTAGCCTATGAAAGGGCCTTCTGGTTTTGGGGAGAAGGGAGAGGATTTCCAAGCTCCCCCGACCCCCAACTTGCACTGTAAATAATTTGACATTCTAATCAATCAATCCTAATTTTTCAACAATGATTCTAATTAGCTTTTCACTATTGTCAGTATTGTGCCATGCATCTTTAAAGAATACTGTACAACTGTTCCAAAAACATGTGGGTTTAAGGAGGCAGCATGGTCGAGTGGTCATAGCGTTGGTCTCACAATCTAGTGGTGCTGAGTTTGAGTCCTGCTGTGGCCACTAGCTGAGACTGTATTTATCCTGGTTTCTGATTAGTTCAAATTCAGTTTCTCGACCATGCTTGTAAATAGTCAACTGGTTTGCCTCCTTGCCAGTTGGGATTCTTAACACACTTTATGTTTCTTTGATTATTTCTTCGTTTCAGTTTCATTTAAATGCCCCCAATTAGTTGCATAAACTAAATACATCGACACTCAAATAAAGTTATTTATTTATAGATCTGAATTGGGCGATATGAGATAAAATAATTTCTGTGCCTTTATGTTTTCTGGCTAAAATTGGAAAAAATCACATTTCTTACTCAAAGGACAAGCCTTATTTAATATTCCAATCTAAAAGGAAACTTACAGCATTTATACCAGGCCCATCACTGGGACATTGAAAGGGGAGGTTTGTTTTTCTACCAATCTTAGTTTAATATGCCATTACTTGAAAAACTAAAATAGCGCTAAACATTATTTCCTACTCCTAAAAAGATGGATGGGGGGTTTGTTGGAACCATCGAACCCCCCTAGCGGCAGGCCTGTATGCGAATATGATACAATTTAAGGTGCGTTACTTGGTCTCAGATTTCAGATTTCAGATGTCTGACCAGCAAGATTTTTCAAAATAGGTGTATCTTTAAAATATATTCACTATTTTGCTTTCTGAATTTTTACTTGTACAATAACTCCCTTTATCAACCTACTAATTATTGATTATTTTGACAGTTTTTTAAATATAACAATATATCCTTTCACTGTTAAATTTGGTATGGTAATTCTTCCAAGAATATCTAGTCGTTATGGCAACCATTTCATGAAGCCAAAATTTAAATTGGATTTGAATTTGTTTCTCAAAATAAAAACTGAGTTTTGATTCTTACGAAGATTGAAGCAAAACTTTTGGAAATAATATGCTATCTGACTAAACAAGAAAGCAATATGTTTGATCAAAAATAATATTACTAATCAAACTGATTTCCCATTTTAGACAATTTATGCTATTCTCTTGAAAATACAAACATCATTCCGTACATCCAACATATACGACTACCACACTACAGTAAATTACTCAAAATCTCATCTCTGATTGGCTGAGAGCATATAATATATAGTGGGGTTCTTCTATAGCGCATTTCAAATATCTCAATGCGCTTTTACATTTATAACCAGTGGAGGACTTTACAGGCAGCTTACAATCATGATTGTGAATTGTTAGTAGATAAGTATTATGCCTCCAAATTGGGATAGGCTGTTGAACCGGGAGACAATCCGCTACTCCTACATGAATAATTCAACAGGTTCCATTTACTGTAGGTTAGGAAGGGTTGGGAGACAGGGCCTACGGTTTTAAGTCCTTGTCCGAGAAGACTTGAAGGTCTAACCATTTGCAGATGTAATTCTCCTCTTCTCCTCAGTTATTTTAGGACCCTGAGTGTTGGTCCAGCCAAGGCTTGAACCACGACCTCCCGCACAACAGACCGACATTCTTACTAACTGAGCTAACCAGTTGGCCGTTAGTAAGTAAGTTATAAGTATTTATAATCATGAGAACATTCAGCCAATCACTGATAGCCTGTGAGTTTAACATGACAAATGTAAACATGTACTATCAGCAGGTTTTTCTGAATTATTAAATTCAGTTTTCACATGAGATTGTAAATTATCAAGACCTCAGCATATTTTCTCAAAAAAATCTAGCACTTTTGCACTAATTAGGGAAACGTTATTACTAACACACACTACCACTACATTTGATATTCTACCCACAGAACAGTTACAACTCCCATGTGGATTTTATGGAGGGAGAAAACCAGAGAACCAGGAGAAAACCCTCGTGGCATAGGAAAACAGAGTTCAAAGAAACTCAATTCACACATGGTCATCTGCAGGGCTTGCTCAAAACAGTGACCCAAACCTTTGGAAGCACAGTGGTGAAAGACGATGGGTTAGCAGCGTATGCCACCCATGTTATCCAAACATGGCCTCAGTTTTGATTATAATACACTTTCTCAGATAAGTTTTACCACAAAATAATAACAATAATAACAATAACTCTATAAAACATGAAATTATGCAATACAAAACGAAATTGCCTCGCGTCAAACAAAGTCTATTAGCCAATATTCAAAAGATGAATTAAATATCGAATTGTTATAGATTAACGGCTATAATAATTAAATGGCTATTTCTTCTAAGTGCTTCCAGTATTCAATATCAATACAGGAGCGAATAATTTCTCATAACAAAGACGCATTAAAGCTGTGCGTATAAATTTAAATGACAGATGTTTATAAACACAAACACGTCTTACCTTGTTAAGTTTGCCAAGTGAAGATATCAGGTCAGCCCACTCACTGGAATACTCAAAATTCTTCAATGCTTTATCCACAGCGTTTATAAATTGTCGATATTTGGAGTCAGAAAGGAGTTCCACTTCGTCAATATTCATGTCTGAGCTGAGAGTGGATCGATGCACAACGTAGTCAAATTATGGACAAAAAACGCTGCAAAACGCGTTGAAATACCAATCGTTTGCAGCCCTATATTCCTTCATATTCTTCGTAGTTCAACAGGAGGTAGTCAGCATGAAAATAAATAACCTTTAGGCTCTTTCGTTTTCAGAATTAGGAGCTAAATTCATTCATCCATCTCATTTGATATAAATATTCATGCAATTTTCCAAACGTAAATTACTTTTGATTTTGTTCTTCTTCCACAACACAGAAGTCCAGATGCAATATAGTCAATATATGATTAATTTTCAAACATATCCTTTAAAGAATCGTAGATAAATTCAGGAGAAAAATCATCTCCCATTTTCGAATGTTTGGTTTTCTTCGTACGAATGAGTAACCAGGCATCGAGCTTTAACACAGGAAACCCAACACACAATAACTTCAAAATATATTTCATTTCTGCAAATATTTTACGATATTTTTTTGTGCAATAAATTTTTGTTTATATATTTTTTTATAAAAAAAGATTCCAGAAAGTTTAAGATTAAAATCGAACTCAAAAAATATATGTTTCTTTAAAAAATATTTTACTCGCCTTAGGCCCCCTCTTGGTGGCCATATGTATACAGGAAACCCATAACATGAAATTTTTAATAAAATCTGTATTTAAGGACATATTCACGATATTTTTTACGGAATATTTTTGGTATGTAAATTGTCATTTAAAGATTAAAGAGAACTTTATATTAAACTTAATATATTAACTTTACATGATTTATATTTTAAAGAACTGCTGCTCACGTCCCAGGCCTCCTCGGACATTAATATACATTGAAATTTCTTCTCATTGAAACTTATAAAAATTCAAACTCTGGTCAAATAAAAGTTAAAATACTGTGGAATTTCAGTTAAACATCGAGAAATTATGGCTGAATCAGGACCGTCTAAGGTTAAGGGATCCAGTAGGATGAAAACAAGATCCGCTAGGACTCACGAGAAAGGTTATCACAGCCATCAAAACAGCCCAATACAAGAACATTCTTTCCTTACTGACAGAACAGACGTCAAAATAATGGAGAGAGAATTGCTTGGTTTAATGGACGACTTCCATAACGGGAAGCTTCATGCGTTTGGATCAGATTTTACCATCGATAAGATGGATAAAGTTCGGGATTTACAAGAGAGAGCGGCTCAGATGCATTTTCAGATGGATAGTACGGAGATGGAGAATGATGAAGAAGATGAAACCAAATGTGATAGAAATCTGGAAAGATTGATGAAGAATTTAGAGAATTTGAGCTCTACGATACAAAGCTTGCATAAAGGAGACTCGATGTTTAATTATTCTGCACAAGCTGGTGACTTAAACTTCGATAAAGCTTGACTTAATTAGCCAGTTTAGGTCGAAAAGTGAATTGTGAAGCACTGATATGGTTTTATTATAGAGCCTTATATTACTGTGCGACATAACCAACCAAGCTTTGACGCCACCCAGACAATTTTTCTTACAAATTAGCCAACCACGATTGGGTATTTAAACAAATCTGTACAAATTTTCACATTTTTTTGTTGAGAGTCATATATTTTACTTTATACATGTGTGTGTGTGTGATCAGAACTGAACAAGAAGCAGTTTAAAACCCAGAATCCACTAATTCATCTTTTATGCAGCATTAAGATGTGAGTTGGGGATTCGATTTGAAATTTGTTTGGGTGGCTTTGGTTGATGTAGTCCCCGGGGGGGGGGGGGGGGGGGGGGGGGGGTACTCCCATATATGGAATATGTGGGGATGATCCGCTGAACAGGGTATGGTTTTTCAAGCTTCTCATCATAAACAGGGTATGCAATTTCACTCAAGTTCCAAGTTCTTCGCGAGTTTCCTGTCATATTCAGGGTTTCTACTTTCGTATTGACCGAAACTGGTTATTATGGTCGTAAAAAAACGATATGTGAGATGACATGATAATTGAAACGGGAACTCAGTACAATTAATTATATCTTTTGTCATAAACAAGGTCCACAAATTTGAGGGTTTTTTATCATAAACAGGGTACCCCTTTCAGAATCCCAGCGGAACACCTCTACCCAAATTCTGGTGGAGTACCCCCCTTGGGTGTAGTCGCACTATAAGTGATTGAATTGGTAATATTTAAATTCTGAACTTTATGACACTGACTGATTATATCAGTTCAGGATCTTGAAGGCATGGTTGGGGGTGGGGAGGGTGGGGGGAGGAAGGCTTATCATTGTGCTTTTAAAAGTGATGCTAAACGATACATGATTGCACATGTTATGACAAGTTTAATGTTATTATAGATCAAACAGCAAACCAGCTAGATTATTCCTAGATTATTATAGTTAAAGGTGCTCATTCAGCAGGCTCATCATCAGGCATGGTTTGAAGGTGCAAACAAACCCCTTGTTTTATCCGTCTCTCTCTCCTTTTCAACATTGTCCCCTTTTCCAAAGTCCTGGTGATGGACCTACTTATGAACCATTGTATATAATGGTACAAATATCAGTTTTTGAATTTTGACATAATTATTCACGGAATGGATTATACATATTCAAATAATGATGTTTTTGAATGAATGTAAAATAAAATACTTGGTGTACAGTACATATGATATCATAAATTTTGAAGCTGAAAAAGGCAGAAGATTTTGATTGACAAGACTTTGTTAGAGCAGCTATATTACTCAGTTGTATATCACACCCTAAAACATCCTCTGAGCTGATTTAGGTCAGGGCATGGCTAAATCACAGATAGAACCCTGAAACAACCTCTGGGCTGATCTAAGTCAGGGCACGGTTAACTCACAGATAGAACCCTGAAACAACCTCTGGGCTGATCTAAGTCAGGGCATGGCTAACTCACAGATAGAACTCGGAAACAACCTCTGGGCTGATCTAAGTCAGGGCATGGCTAACTCACCGATTGATACCCTAAAACAACCTCTGGGCTGATCTAAGTCAGGGCATGGCTAACTCACAGATGGAGTCCTGAAACAACCTCTGGGCTGATCTAAGTCTCTGCACACCCAACTCACAGATCGAACCCTGAAACAACCTCTGGGCTGATCTAAGTCAGGGCATGGCTAACTCACAGATAGAACCCAGAAACAACCTCTGGGCTGATCTAAGTCAGGGCACGGCTAACTCACAGATAGAACCCTGAAACAACCTCTGGGCTGATCTAAGTCAGGGCATGGCTAACTCACAGATTGATACCCTAAAACGACCTCTGGGCTGATCTAAGTCAGGGCATGGCTAACTCACAGATGGAGTCCTGAAACAACCTCTGGGCTGATCTAAGTCTCTGCACATCTAACTCACAGATCAAACCCTGAAACAACCTCTGTGCTGATCTAAGTCAGGGCATGGCTAACTCACAGATAGAACCCAGAAACAACCTCTGGGCTGATCTAAGTCAGGGCACGGCTAACTCACAGATAGAACCCAGAAACAACCTCTGGGCTGATCTAAGTCAGGGCACGGCTAACTCACAGATGGAGTCCTGAAACAACCTCTGGGCTGATCTAAGTCAGGGCATGGCTAACTCACAGATGGAGTCCTGAAACAACCTATGGGCTGATCTAAGTCTCTGCACATCTAACTCACAGATCGAACCCTGAAACAACCTCTGTGCTGATCTAAGTCAGGGCATGGCTAACTCACAGATAGAACCCAGAAACAACCTCTGGGCTGATCTAAGTCAGGGCACGGCTAACTCACAGATAGAACCCTGAAACAACCTCTGTGCTGATCTAAGTCAGGGCATGGCTAACTCACAGATAGAACTCAGAAACAACCTCTGGGCTGATCTAAGTCAGGGCACGGCTAACTCACAGATTGATACCCTAAAACGACCTCTGGGCTGATCTAAGTCAGGGCATGGCTAACTCACAGATGGAGTCCTGAAACAACCTCTGGGCTGATCTAAGTCTCTGCACATCTAACTCACAGATCGAACCCTGAAACATCCTTTGGGCTGATGTCAGGTTCTGATCTAACGGGATCCCTGTGGTTGACACGAATACGACACCGGGGTTCCTGTGCTCACCAATTCAAAATGGCGGCGTCCAGAGCAAGATACAGTTTGTCATTATGCTCACGTATAGCGAGATCAAGAACCATTACCAGCACAAGAACGTTATTATTAGGCAAAAATACATTGACAAAACCCTTGAGTGCTGTAACTACTAGTGATTTTGTGAGTATTGAAATGAAATTTAGAGAACATTTGTGTTGCACGTGTTTTCAAGATGGCAGACTCCAGCCAGTTCAGGTTTTTTTTCATTATAATTTACTCTTATTTCGCAGGCTTCTTTTGCAGCCATGAGAATAAACTCTGTAAAGTTTAGTACCACGAGTATTATATCGGCAATCCCTAGCAATACGGTAAGATAAACATGAAAATATTTATATAACGAATACTGTAGTCCATTTTACTTTACTAGGGTAGTATATTATACGGTTAAATAGCCAGTGGTTAACAAACCAGCGAATACATTTAGAAGGTGATCGTTGTGGAGGGAGGAAAACTAGAGAACCGGGCGAAAAACCGAAAAACACTGGAGAGAACCATGCAACAAGCAAGTCTACACTTATATGATGAAGATGGGGAGAGGGAGAGAGAGAGAGTGGGGGGAGGGGAGGGGGGTTTGAGGGTTGACGTATAACGCATACTTATTTATGCATTTATATACATTCATATTTATTTGGAACAAAGTTTATGTACCAACAGTGGTGGATCCAGGGGGGGTCAAAGGGGTCCACGGAACCCCCCTTGAAGGTTTGATCTTTTAGGTAATAGAAATATGTCTTACATAAATTTTGCTTAAAAGTATCCACGAGGATAATGTTGAACACGAAATGATAGATATTTGCTGTTATAATGTTTAATTTACCTTTAAGTTCCGTTACTAGATAGTAAATTAGGTGATTAGAGCCAATTTTTTTGTCAAACATTGACTAAACAAAAGAGAATTATACACGGTTTAAGAAATGGAACCCCCCTTTGAAAAATCCTGGATCCGTCACTGACCAAACAGTGCAATACTCTAAATAAAATCTGTGTCTGTCTTTCTTTCTTTCTGTCTGTCTGTCTAACAAGTTTTGTTTAGTTATTAAACAATATTCCCTTGATATATATAGGTAGTAGAAGACCCAGGAAGCAGGGTGTCGTCAACAGGTGGAGGAGTGTCCATAGCCGAGAATGAAGACGATGATGGTGAGGCTGTGAACCATCGGCTCTGAGATTCCTCGCCCTCTTTTTATCTTTCTTTTAAATTGAGTAATATGTTTCAGTGTATCTCAAAAACAATGGCATTAAACAAATTTTCTTACCATAAAAGTTTGTTGTGGCCTTTGATATTTTTTGTTGAGATACAATGAATGGGGGTGGGTCACACTAAAGGAAAAAACATCTTTGATTCTTAAGATCTGACAGAGGCAACCAAATTGCCAAAGCCAAGTGTGAATGATTTGTTTAGCCGAGGACAAAGTTTGTTCAGCAATACTGTACCTCAAAGGCAGGCCAAACTAATATGAACCTTGAAATTTACAGAAGCTTGAGTATATAATTACAAGCAGCTAGTGTGATTTATATTCTGCCTGTGAAGCAATTGTATTACTGTATTTTATTGACTGACAGTCAACATAAAACAACAGAAAACAATGGAATTTGTGTTACGGGCAAATGAAAATCACTCTCATGTGACTGTGACTTTAAGACAAAATTTTAGCACTAGACAATTCAATTTCAACTGACGATTCTGTATTATATGAGAAGGCTTTCTTGAATAATCTAATTTATTGGCCATACATGAATCAATTGGAAGGCCCTTTCTTTAGCTTGGATGTTATAATGTGCTGACGCACAGTGCAACATTGCATGCAACATTGCATGCAGCCGGACTGTTGCATCGTGTGTCTACCCCAAACTTGTTGCACGCAATGTTGCATGCAACAAACATGAAGTTGAATCGCGCTCTACTCTTGCAACATTGCGTGCAACAAATGTCATCATGTGAACATGGCCGCAACATTACCTGCAATATTTTGAAATTTACAGCCAATCAGCTTGCACCAAATTTATAACTGCTGATCAAATATCTTAACATAGCAGGCTGACACAAGCGATGTTGCATGATTTTGTTGCAATGTGTCTCACCCCGATTCAAATTTGTTGCTTGCAATGTTGCACCGTGTGTCAGCACCTTTATTCTCCCATTATAGACCATGTGTCATTACATAGACTATCATTTCTTTTTTTAACCGTTGAGAAGAAACATGAATATGGATACAAGGCATATGAATTTAAAGATGAAAATTAATGATAACAGATTTATATTGAAGTCATACAAAGAAATGATAATCAATAGAATGACACATGGCATGAAATGGGAAAACATTATGCTAACGCCGAAAGGGCCTAATATTCCAAATCTTACTAGAGTTTTGATTCTTCCAGATCCCTTTATGCAAGAACAGATAAAGAGATATGATAGATGCCGTAGATGGCTCGCTGCCATAATGGGTGAAAATGTAGAAAACTTTACAGACAAAGACGTCCAGGTATCATGCCAAAATAATAAATAATAAAAAAATTTAAAAGTGTGTTTAAACCACAATCTTACTCCAGATGATCTGAAATAGTGATATAGAAATGATGTCACTGCAAAACTGAGCTGTCATGAAGCCTGGAAAAATTGACCACTGAAAAATAAAAACATGCCCATTATCATCATACAGTGTATTGAGTCACTGTTATCAAGCACTTATTAGCGACGTTTTTTGATTTTTATTTCGTGGCCTGGATATCTTTAAGTTTAAGAAAGAAAGTGACACCTCAGTTTTGAAAATTTTCTTGAATTTGATTGGCTAACATTTTTGTCTCAGATAAGCTGACCATTATATGCTATCCTCTTACTGTTTCATTCATAGGCAGCAATTGATTACTTGATGCCGTCCAGTCTTTATGCCAAAGATGCAAGACCAATGCTTATGGTGAGTATTGTCTGGTAGACTTTCTAACATTGTCCTTCTTCTGCCCTTCGCTTTTATTATTTTCTAGCAGAACTGAGTTACTTTTCTTTTCTTTGTGGAAAATTTATGACAGGTTTTTCAGTTGATGAAAAAATTCTGATACCCTGAGTTTTATTTATTTATTTTTAATTTTCAGCATCCTTCAGAGTTATTCAAAAAGTCAAGGGGTAAGTCAAGTCATCCATTTGTCTGTCCATCCATCCATCCATCCGTCCGTCCGTTTGTCTGTCCGTCCATCCATCCGTCTGTCCGTCCGTTTGTCTGTTTGTTCGTTCGTTTGTCTGGCCATCTATCTAGTCACACACCCATCCACCCATTTTACTACGCATCTCACCGAACTGTGTCAGCACGCCAAAAGTTTGTCTAGCTACCACACCCTAATTCGTCTACTGACACGCTTACTTTTGTCACTGTTTTGGATTTAGCACATTGCCAGTAAGGTATTCACTGTAATACATGTAACAAAAGTAGGTGTGTAAGTAGATTACTTAAGGTGTGGTAGTGAGATCTGTAGCATCTATAAATCAATTTGCACATCCATCTTTCCATTTATCCATTCATTATTAATTTATAATTTCAGGTCAGTTGTTTGATGCAACTGGTCGTCCCTCATCAGCAGCATTCTATACTGGAAGAATAGGCTACCACGACTTAATATATGTAAGACAATTGTAGTATTAGAAATTATTATATTATTCATTAGGAGGACCAGGTTTTAAAAAAGCTGAGCAGTTACATCCTCAGTAAATAAAGTGTTATATTATCATCATCATCACCATTATTATTATTAGTTATTGTATTAAATTAAAAATAAAATAGTACAAATATTCATAATAGTAACTCAAGTTTTGGGTGTTTTCTAAATCAAGACTTTCTTTTATAAGGATATCTATAAGCAGTTTGAAAAGCTTGAGAATGCCAGACTTGAAGTCAAGAACACCTTGAGTGACAGAGAAAACGAAGCTGCCAATCGAAGTGAAGATGTGTAAGTTTAATGTTCAGAAAGGTTTGTCCTATTATTAGCACTATCTTCTTACATTCAAACCTATAGAAATGTTTTAATCATTTAATATTTTTTGCATTCCTTTATCTGATTTTGAAGTGAAGAGAAAGAAGAAACACAAAACGAAAGACCAATGAGATGGATAAAAAAGATTGAGCTAGAAAATATGCTTGAGGAAACGCTAGATGAAAGAGAGGTAAAAATTACAACACAAAATAGGTTCTACATCCCATTTAGAAATGTACTCGCTGTTGCCACAAGGATTCACCCTGGGACCATGTAAAATAGGTTCTACATCCAATTTAGAAATGTACTTGGAGTGCCACAAGGATTCACCCTGGGACTATGAAAAATAAGTTCTACATCTAATTTAGAAATGTACTTGGAGTGCCACAAGGATTCACCTTGGGACCATGCAAATTAAATTCTACATCCCATTTAGAAATGTACTTGGAGTGCCACAAGGATTCACCTTAGGACAATGCATTTCAGCATATTTAATCCACAACAAGAAGCTACTGTATATAACCACAATATAAACTTTAAGGAGTACCCCAGGGTTTACCTATGGACCAATTATTTTTTTGTAATGCCAATCCAAGTTGATTGTTTTTCTTCTTTAAAGTTGTTTTTTACCGTATGAAGAAGCTACCTGCAAAAATATTTTTAAGGAGTACCCCAGAGGTCTGCTTAAGGGCCACTCATTTTTTGTGTCATCAATCGATCCAAATTGATTTTTTTTCCTTTTACCTTTCTTTATAATAGTATGAAGTTGTTCTGTACCGTTTGAAGAAGCTAGCCTCACAACCCAATGCATATCTTGTCTATGATTTCATCAAAAAGTATATCTTCCCAGTATTCACGCCTGGCATGAAGCAAATTTCTCTACAGGTAAGATCGACAAGATGTCTATGATTTCGAAAAAGCACTGTGATAATACAGACCAGTATTTTTGGTATTATTTTCAGGAGCATAGCCAGGATTTTCCAAAGAGGGGCCCAAATTCGAAAATTCGCCATTTTGTTTGAGCCCCAAGACGCCAAACCAAAAACAAATTCCTTAAAAAGGCACTGTCCCCCTTGCCACCTGCCTATGCTCCTGATTTAAAGACTCCTGGCTAGTAATATATACAGTATGAGTGGCCGTATTGTATCAGATATACAACCATGAGGCGTAGCCGAGTGATTGTATATCTGATACAACACGGCCACTCATACTGTATATGACTTATCAAATGTCTAGGTTAGTTCCTTTGTGTTTCACTAAAATTTTCAAAATTAAAGTGAATTTGGCCAAGAAAATCCAACTTAAAGTTTATGCAAATGAACACAGTTTTGTATCAGATTTACAAAACTCTTCACGGTCGTGATTTCTGTTGTGTTTTCCTCATGAATTATTCATGAGTTTGATAAATATACATGTAAATTCTAATCTTATGCTTTCTAAATGTTTCTAAGGTTGACGAAGATGGACGAGCACATGGAATAGGTAAGAAATAATTCATAGTCATTGCTCATTTTATCGATCCAAACTAATTTCTTCAAACGAATTGATTCCCCCTCTTTTAGGACATCGCAAAAGAGCCATTGCAGAAGTATGGGTTAAAAAAGGTTCTGGAGAAGTAACCATTAATGGGATTCCTGTGGTACAGTACTTCGGAAGGCTGGAGGATAGGTAAGACACAACTTGCAGTGTTTAGTTAAGGCAAGAGAAATATTCGGGGACACGGGGCTTCCAGAATCCTGCTGCGACAAAAGCCAGTGGGCGTCAGAGCTCTGGGGATTGCTTCAAGGTTAACCCCAGGCCAAGCTTAATTTTCTTTCTGATAAAATACCTTCTGTTCCTCATACTGGATTACAGTCAGCTACTTTAGACTTATGACCACCTGCTCCTGACTGAAACATTTTGAAAGCCATGGGTCACACTAGATTCATATGGCAGTTACCTCACATGATAAGAGTTAAAGTCGAGTTACTTCACACATACTGTATTTCTGAGCTTTTCACAATAATTTACATATAAGAGCACTTGTACTATCGTGGTCATTTCACTAGGGTGCAAACAATTAATCCGTGAAACACTAATTACTAAATAGTACAAAATAGTGCTAGTTAAACAATAGAAAACAATGGAATTTGCATGAAATTGTGCTATTTAGTATTACTAAAGTTTCATGGTTATATTGTTTGCACTCCCTTTAAGGATTAAAAGCACTAAAATACTTGTGTTTTTTTTACTAGGAAGCAAATTCTGTTTCCATTCCAAGTGGTTGATGGTGTTGGTCATTATGATGCCGAGTGCAATGTGATTGGTGGAGGCCCTGCAGGTTAGTCAAACTCATGACGTCAGCAGTGACCAGCCACTTTGTACCAGAGAATAAGTCTGAAGCGAGGTGACGTTTTACCCCCGTCTCTATACCATAATAGTTTTTAAAATTCTTTCACATTAAAATTTTTGATTCCTTAGAGAATACAGTAACAATAGTCATAATTAAAGAACAAAAGCAATGTGAAAAGGATTATGGTCTAGAGACGGGGGTAAAACGTCATCTCGCTTCAGGCTTATTGCCATCCACTGTGCAGTCATAGCATTTTCTTAAACATGTGCAGTACGAATAGACCTCCTCGGCTCTGACGTAATGTTTTCCCATTTCAGACCACGTGTCATTCCCTAGAGTATCATTTCTTTGTTTAAGGTTTGAGCTCGGTTGCACATGAGAAGACACATGAATATGGATACTACTCAAACAAAAATATTATTCTAAAATGAATGACACGTGGTCTGAAGTGGGACAACATTACGCTCGAGTGCTCCAGAGCCGAGGAGGTCTATTGAAGGGCATTGGGGACGAAAATTGGGAACGTGACAAACTCTTTAATCTTCCTTAATACCCTGCAAAAGGTGAATGGCAAACTTTCATTTTGTATTAAATATCTCTCGCACACACATTTTAAAATTATTTTCTTCCAGGTCAAGCTGGTGCTATTCGATTGGCCATTAGTCGCGCTCTCTTAAACTTCTCTGTAGGATTTCAGCAACCACTACTTGATGGTAAAATACCTCTTCTTTCATCCCTCATAATACTTTGATTATCTACATTCAAATCTCCTTGCATTTCATCTGTCGCCCAGTGGCTCAGTTTTAAGCACTGTTCATTTTTACTTGTTAGAGTAAGCAATTATCCATTCCCAATTTGACAATTTTCTTTTCCATTCCCATTTTGTCAAATCTCATTTTTTCAATAATAAAATAAGAATAAATTTTTCACCTTTCATCATTTTTCAGTACTCTCTCTTAAAGATCAGCAATAAGCTATATTATTATTTTTAATTTTAATAATATATATATTTCTGGCCTCTTCTAGCTGGACTACTCATCAGAGATCCAAGAATCGTCGAGCGAAAGAAGCCTGGACAAAAGAAAGCAAGGAAAAAGTTTGCTTGGTAAGAACGACCACCAACACTTACATGTATATTTTGCAAATCAGGGTCACTTAGTTAAAGGACGGTTATGGGATTCGGGGAGAAGTCGATTTTTAGAGGGTGGAGTTGAAAAAGCTGCAATTTGTGAAATGATACTCTAGGGAATGACACGTGTCTGAAATGGGGAAACATTTAACCCAAGGTAAAGAGGTTTTTTGCGTAGAAACTAATTCATATTATTTTTGTTCCAATCAGGGTCAAACGATGAAGGAAAATCCTTGCAAGGTTATGTCGTCAAGAAGTCACCAGGAACGACAGAACCTTACATCTAACTATTTTATTTTTATTCCAAGGGTTTTACTGTAACGTTAATCAATGGTATCAAAAACTAAGAAAGTTGTAAATATGATAAAAAAAGGTAGAATTTCGTTGTGATTTAACGATTTTTTTTTTTTTTTTTTTTGGATATAAAAATAAAAACTTAATTATCTGATTACTTAAGCAGCTGATTAAAAATTCCTTCTTTATAGGCCCCTTTAAGTCCCCCCTTGCATAGAGGATTTGTTATGGGGACAAAATAATGATTTTTTTGGTATAAGAAAAGACGGAACAATTCCTCTTCTTAACTAATTGAAAAGCGCCCTTCATAAGAACCAGTGAAAAACAAAACCTTTCCCTACGTTTTCTGGTCTTCAAATCGTCTAAAGCTGTCTACAAGGGCGAGTGTATTAAGGTAAATCTTTGATCCTTCCTCCAGATATAATTACTTTGTAGTATATTAAAGTTCACATCCAGAATAAAAATAAATATTTACCTATGCATAGTTGTTGTTCCGGGGCCTGTTCAAACAATGAACTGTCCAGTCTGAAGTATATTAAAGGAGAAGAAAATTAGAGCCATTTTATATTTTTTTAAATAATTGCTTAATTTTTTTTAAAGAAGAAAATTAAGCGCTTTATTTTAATAAAAAAAAATTTCTTTTATTTTACTATTATTTCTCAAAGCTTTTCCTTTATTTTTGTAGGGAAAAACATTCCCTTTTTACTCAGTATTTCTTCGAGTTTTCTGGAGTCATTTAAGCGATTGATATGACAAGCTTTTGCACGGCTTACCTTCAAGTGAAGGTGTTGTCTTTCTTTCGAGTCTTTTCCTCTCTTGAAGTTCGCCATTTCTTAAGTACAATAACTATAATATTCATAATCTTTTTTATAATTTTGAATCGTATAAATTCACGAAAGCCACATAATATTATTACACGACTTAACACATGAAAATTTTGTCAAAAAATCATAACTTGCACTAAAACGATGATAATTGTTGTCAATTAAGATAAAAGTAATGTGACGTTGTTTGCGTTCGGCGAGCGGTTTGATCGACGAATAACACCTTTCTGATCAACAATCTTAAACTTTACTTTAACCTTTTCTTGTTTACATCGATTTACATTGATCAACAATAAAAAAGGGATCCCAAATTGGAATCAAAGGGATCATAAAGGATCATAAAGGGTCATAAAGGATCATAAAGGGTTCGACCATTTGCCCGCCAACCTCCCTTCTCTCCGCTCTCGACCATGTGCTTCTATCCCATAATTTCACTCCACAGGTAACCCATTAACATGGCTCCCCAAAAATAAACATATTTTTTACAACAATAACAACAATGTCAATTTTTTTATCAGTTCTTCATGGCTCCTCGTCGGGGATTCCCGGTTCTTCCTGTTCAGCTTCTAGGAGGAGGACCAACTTAGCAATTGGTCGATCCAGCGTTGAACCCTTGGAAGTACGAACCGTTACTGATCTGACGAAACCTTGATCATCCGAATGTGTAATTATCACTTTAGCTAAAGGCCACTGACTTCGGGATGTGTCGCTGTCCTTTACTAGTACTATGTCTCCACTAACAAAGTTACGTCTCTTCCGTTGCCACTTGGGTCTTGCTTGTATGTTCTGCAGGTATTCTGTTTTCCATCTGCTCCAGAATTGATCCGTCAGATGTTGCACTCGTCGCCACCTCTTTCTGCAATACATATCCTCTGTTTGGAACTTGCCGGGTGGTGGTAAGACGATCTTTGACTTTCCGGTTAACAGCATACTTGGAGACAGCGGTATTGGAGACAGTGGATCGTTGATCGTGTCTACGGTGAGGGGACGACTATTTATAACTGCTTCAGCTTCACAAATAAATGTAGTAAGTGATTCTTCATCGAGTCTTGATCCATGTTCCTTCATCAGGGCTGCTAAGATGTTCCGAACTGACCGAATTTGTCTTTCCCAAGCTCCACCGAAATGACTGGCAGTGGGAGGGTTCTTGATCCAATCAATATCATTCTTTAGGAGTTCAGATCTAATCTTGTCGTCATCCATTTCGTCGATCGCTTTTTTCAACTCGTTCTCTGCTCCAACAAGATTGGTTCCTTGATCACTGTACAACTGTCTGATAGGACCTCTTCTTGCGACAAATCGGCACAACGCTTGTATAAAAGAATCTGCATCCAACGAATGGGCTACTTCAATGTGTACTGCTCTACTGGATAGGCACGTAAATAATGCTTCATATCTCTTTACTTCTTTGCGTCCGATCTTGATATACCACGGCCCAAAATAATCCACGGCAGAATTAGTAAATGGTGGTGCGGCTTGCAGACGTGCATCAGGTAGGTCTGCCATCTTCTGCTCACCTACATTTCCGCGTAGGAAGCGACATCTCACACATTTGGCAAGCAAACTTCTAATCGCGTGGCCGCCACTGACAACCCAGTATCCGTTTGCACGTAGTTCGTTTAATGTGATGCCTCTTCCACTATGCTGTGTTCCTTCGTGATAATGGCGAATAATCAACGTTGTAACATGTCCCGACTTTGGGAGTATGATAGGATTTCTTATAGCATCATCTACTGCCGCTCTTCTGAGTCGCCCACCGACTCTGAGTATTCCGTTGGAATCCAAGTAGGGGTCTAACTTGTAGAGTGTACTAGACCTCATGACTGACTTCTTATCTTTGTCCAGTTTTCGACTTTCGCCTTTCGCTCGCGTTTCTATGTCCTTTAGCAATGATATGTCCTTTTCAAAGGCACTTGCTTGCGTAAGCTTGATAATTTCTGTTTCGGCTTGCTTCAAATCGCTCACTGTGACAGGACTACAACTCTGTTGGCGGTCTTCCTTTATGATGTTCTTTAACTGTTGTTTGTACTTTAGGCACCAGGCCACTACTGCTCTTGCTCTTGTCCACTTTGAGAATCTTTCTAGACGCTGTAGCACATTGCTCCTTTCTTGAACACGGTTAGCATGCACTATGACTTTCTTGACTTCTGGATTGTCATCATCCAGCTGGAGTTTACATGATGGCTGTTGAGGCCATTGTTCTTGTGACTGCCAAAGGAACTCCGGTCCACGAATCCATTTTGACTGCTCGACAAATTTTCTTGGCATCAGTCCTCTCGAACCTTCATCTGCTGGGTTCGGGGCAGACTCAACAAATCTCCAGCTGCCTGGGGACGTGAGATCTCTGATAATCTGCACCCGATTTGCTACATATACATGAAAACGTCGCGCTTCGTTACTTATGAAGCTCAACACTACTTGACTATCAGACCAGTAGAACTCTTCGAGACTTTCGTATTCTAGTTCTTTCTTTAGTGCATCAGCTACCTTTACTGATGTTGTGGCTGCTGCCAGCTCTAGCCTTGGGATGCTTACAGCTTTCTTTGGTGACACTCGTGCCTTGCCTGCCACGAGTGCACAGTGTATCTTGTTGTGTTCATCCACTAATCTTATGTATGAACACTGTCCATAACCTTTCGTTGACGCATCCGACAGGCTGTGGAGCTGTGCCGAGACGACTTTACCGAAATCTGGAGCCTTAAAGCATCTTGGTATGTTGAGCTGATCAAGACATGCAAGCTGACCTCTCCATTTGTTCCAACGCGTTTGGATGTCTTCGGGTACTGGTTCATCCCAGCTACATTCTTGACAAATGTCTTGAAGGATCTGCTTTCCGATTAGCACAACGGGGGCTATAAACCCCAGTGGGTCGTAAATTGAACTCAGAGTAGATAAGATACCTCTTCTTGTACAAGGTTGATTCTTTAGTTCAATTTTAAACTTGAAGGTATCCGACTCTATGCACCAGTGTAGGCCTAACGCTCTTTCTATCGGGAGCCTTTCTCGACAGAGGTCTAGATCCTTGACGTTGTCCGCTCGGTGTTCTTTTGGCACTGATTCTAAGACTTTGCGACTATTGCTTACGAACTTAGTGAGATTAAATCCGCCTCTTGCGCACAGTGCCTTGACATCTTGCAACAACTTGATTGCCTTTTCCTCGTTTTCAACTGACTTCAAGGCATCGTCGACGTAAAAGTTCTTTCTTAGGGTGTCTACTGCCTCTTTTCCGAATTCCCTCGCATTATCTTCTGCTGTGCGTCTCAATGCGAAGTTGGAACAACCCGGTGATGAGACACCGCCAAAAAGGTGGACTGTCATATAGTATTCTTCTGGTCGATTGTTGAGATTCCCGTCAGGCCACCACATGAAACGCAGGAAATCTCGATCTTGATCGTTGACTCTGACTTAGTAGAACATTTTCTCTATATCACCCATAAACGCGATCTTCTCCATTCTGAACCTCGTCAGCACACCTATCATCTGATTCGTCAAGTTTGGACCTTGCAACAGATTGTCGTTTATGGATTCCCCTTGGTATTTGGCGGAACAATCAAATACCACACGAATCTTCTGTGGTTTCTGTGGGTGATATATCCCGTGATGGGGTATATACCAAACCTTGCCAACAGGAGTCTTTAATCTTTCAGGTGCAACCTTGACTGCATGTCCCTTGTCTATGAGGTTTGACATGAACGCTGTATAATCATCATGATACCTTTTATCTGTCAGTAGTCTCTTCTTTAGACTGTTCAAACGTTGCAACGCTTGCTCACGATTATTTGGAAGTTGAACGTTCTCACTCGTGAATGGGAGGGGCATTTCATAGTGATTGTCCTCACAGAGTCTAATTCCTTCTTCTGCCATCTTGATGAATCTGCGATCTTCCTGTGACATGCCTGTTCCACTTTCTCTTTCTGAGAAATCTACTTCGAACATTCGTGATACTGCTTGAGGGGTTATCAATTCCTTGGATGCTCTTTCTATGGTTATGTAGCCTCTCTCCGCAATAGAATCATCAGCTTCCTTTACTTGTATTCTATTACAATTGACTGAGGCCTTACCCCTGCTACACACCGGACCGTTCACGTACCAACCTAGCAGAGACCGTACGGCGTAAGGACCGTCTTCATTTCCATGTATTACTTCTCTTGGCCGTACTGCGTTTGGGCAATTTAGTCCGATAAGGAGACCTACTTCTAGGTTTTCCATATAAGCAGGTATAAGTTCTGTCATGTTTAGCAGATGAGGCCATTCGTAGCCAATTTCCGGTCTTGGAATTTCTGCTCGATCTACAGGAATCTCCTTTCGAACGTAAGTTCTCGGTAGGCTTGCCTCTGCATCTCTTTGCGTGAAGTGAACTGCCACGAGGCCGTCTACAGCTTTCGTTTCAATCTCTTGACTACCATGTAGGGTGCCCAACAGTATGGTGGTTTCACTTCCAACCATGCCTAACTTCTGTAACGTCTCCGCCTTGACAAAGGTGCCGCCACTAGCATTATCGAGAAGAGCATAAACTTGAATTCTCTTATCAGGATTGTTCCTGTGATATAGCCACACTGGTACTATGCCCATACTCACTGGAATGTCACCTGCTTCCGTTACCTCACAGATTGCGGTACACGCGTTATTGACTTTGCCTTCAGTCTTGGGTTCGTTGCTCTGTGATGACACTTCGCTGCTTTTACTATCTTTATCGCCTTCACTGCCTTTGACACTCGTGTTCTTGGAAGATCCTTGAAGTGATGGTTTCCAATCGTAATCATGTAATGAAGTGGGATGCTTCCTGTTGCAGACCTTGCACGATCTCTTTCGTTTACAGTACTTCGAGGTGTGTCCATTGTTGTAGCAACCATAACACAAGTTCCTTTCTTTGATAAAGTTCCTTCTGTCAACTAGACATTTTGCCTTGAATGCTGGACATTCATCTATGTCATGTAAGCTGGAACAAAACAAACAACTACTACCAGTGTTCATTACTTTAGCGCTGTTGTCAACTAAAGATACGTTTGTAGCGAAACTTGAACCTTTACTTCTTTGAATCTTTCTTCCACCAATGGTTGGCCTTTCCCTTCGCGGTTCCTGCACTTTAACGGTATCCTCTGAGTAGATAGGATCTGTGGCTAGATCGGCTTGTTCGGCTACAAATTCCACGAAGTCTGCAAATTCGGCTATCCTTGACTGTGCATTGGCTATTCTGTTGGACTTTTCACACCACTTTACACGAAGATACCTTGGTAACTTCTCCCACAACTGACGCAGGACATGGGTTGTGTTTAGATCACTCATGTAGGCAATGCCTATCATTGCATTTCGTGCTTGTTCTAATGCAATAGAAAATTGCTGTAAACTAGCCCCGTCATTTGGTTTTACTGCAGGCCAATTGCAAAGCTTTGCAATGTATGCACTTGCTATCTTGAAAGGATTTCCAAAGTGTTTCTTTAGTAATTGCTTGGCTACCTTGTACGAGTCTTCTGACTTGATTTGCATGCATCCCTTTATTAGCTCTTTAGCCTTACCATCTGTATACTGTTCCAAAAAGTATAAGCATTCAATGGGGCTCTCTACCTTTGATTCTATTAGTGTTTCAAAGGCTCTAATAAATGCTGGATATTCCATTACATCCCCTGCGAATATGGGTGGCTTGTGTGAGGGTAACTGACTTCTGGTTTGATGCTTCACAATTAGTTCTGATAACTCATTCTGCTTTCTTTGTACTTCAATGAAGCTCTCTTGGGCGCTTTCATAAGCTTTGTGATCAAAATTGTCAGCTGTTTGTACTACTGCTGGGGTGCTCATCCACCCTTTCATTGTGTGAGGGGGTCTGGGGACCCACCCTGAGGCTGGTGGATGCAAAGCTGAGCCTTCACTCAATTGATGTGCTACTATTGGGGTAACAATTGACGATGTGACATTAGCTACAAATGGTGCAGGGTTATTCTGCGATTCGCCAGATATTATTTGACTTGTATTGTTATTCCCGGCCAAAGAACTTGAGGAGGATGTGACAGTGCGTGGCATTTCTTTAGTTGCTATGGCAGCTGAGGAGATTTCAGCTGGATTGTCATTCTTGTAGCACTCATTCCTACCCTCACTTCTCACATGTTCATTCTCGTACTCTTCATAGATTCTTTCTTCTGTCTTAGCTTCTGCTAGCTCTTGCTTTAGCTGGAGCTCCTCAGTCGCTATTTGCAAAGCTTGTTTTTCCTTTAGGAAAGCTGCCTTAATTTCTAACGCTGCTGCTTTAGCTTTAGCTTCAATCAACTTTGCTCTGGTCGCTGAGGAAGCGCGAGAACGGCGAGAACCTTGAGAAATTTGAGACTGTGTTTCGACAAAATTTGCATATTTCTCTTTCACACTGTTTTGGAAATCTACAACGCTTTGCTTGAAATGAAATATTTCCTTATCATGAATACCATGCCATTCTTGGGCCAAATCAATGTCATGTTCGTCTTCTAATATCTCAATATAACGTTCGTGGACTTCTTGAAACTTAATAACTAGCTGGTCAAAATATCCCATCTCTATTTGTACGATTCTTTCGTTTTCAAGGTTAGATAACAATGGCTTGATTTTGTTCATCTGTCTGGTAATATTCGACAACGCGTACTTACGATTCTCCTTGCGTTTTTGTGTCTCAAATACTTTACCTTTAGCTGTCGGAATCCTTTCTCTGGCACCAGTACAATTTTCTGCAGTCAAATCGCCTTCCTTTTTACCCATTGAACCGTTGAAATCCATTTCGTTGTTGTTCTCCGGGTGCTGTAGCGGCGAAATGACGACTGGCGAATTCGACATAAATTCGGTTGGAAGCGTTGGAATATTAACTGCTAAACTATTCATTAGACCAAGAAGACCAAATTCTTGAAATTCGTTCTCTATATTATCCATTTCTGCTGTCCATCGGTTGATCCTTCGCTTGGAGGCTGAACTCTCTGGTCGAACTGTGACGTTGTTTGCATTCGGCGAGCGGTTTGATCGACGAATAACACCTTTCTGATCAACAATCTTAAACTTTACTTTAACCTTTTCTTGTTTACATCGATTTACATTGATCAACAATAAAAAAGGGATCCCAAATTGGAATCAAAGGGATCATAAAGGATCATAAAGGGTCATAAAGGATCATAAAGGGTTCGACCATTTGCCCGCCAACCTCCCTTCTCTCCGCTCTCGACCATGTGCTTCTATCCCATAATTTCACTCCACAGGTAACCCATTAACAAGTAAATTAAAGTGAGTTTCATTAATTCCCATCAATCTCAAAGTCGAAAGACGTATTATATATCGTATGAATTGGAAACATAACATTTTGCGGATTTACAGCAAGTACACGGTAGAGTAACATGGACATGGCTTCCCACAAAAATGGTTTTCATATGAGAGGGAAACATACCACGTACTGACTTACAGCACGTACACGGTACGACATGCCGTAACATGGAAATGGCTTCCCTTAAGAATGGTTTTCGTATGAGAGGGAAACGTACGACATGCCGTAACATGGAAATGGCTTCCTATATTCTTACGTTTAGAAAATTCAAATAGTTACGAAAAATACTTTCTTTTAAAGGCAATCCTGCCGTCAATTTGTATATTTTTATTTAGTCTTCTCTAAGATTTTAGCCAAACAAATCCAATAAAGTTTAAAATCAACAAACAGTGTCCTACCTTAAAAGCGGCGAACTCATCAAATCTAAATAAACAAATCGTCCTCTAAACAAACAAAAGGAATGATTTTCCAATTATCTTGAGAGCTCGCACTTAATTTACAGCTTTTTGAAAATAAATTATAAATATTTTAGACGACAAATAAGTTTATATTGTTTTAGCCTCCAAGGATAATTTAGGATTTTAACTTTTTTCGTAGAAGTGTAAATATACCGTTCATCAGCAAATAATGGATTGGGGAACTTAGTATTAAAAGAAATAGCGTAAACTAAAATAAACTTGAAAATTCACCCATTGATTTGAGAACCAGTATTTGAAAACATGGTGAAGATAGAAAAAAGAAAAAAAAAGGAATGGAAAAAAGAAGGAAGGAACGAAAGAAAGAAAATAGTAACGAAGAAGAAAATAATTTTTCAAAAAATCCCATATTTTGAAATTGCACTTCTCGCACTGTACCGCCGCTCGTCCACATACTTAGTTCACTCCACAAGCATTACAATAATGTTAAATACTCAACTCACATGTTGATTTTTACGGAGGAAGATAAATCAAAGAACCAGGGGAATAACCGGTAACTCTTCTGGAACTAACATCTAACATGATGTAAATAATGAATGAGTTAAGTTAAAGTTTTGATTTCAATAGCTGGAGCACATTACAAGTCAGTTCTTTCAGACACACGGCGATTTGTCCTTCGGGTTTGATGACTAACAGAAGTCAACTCCGGGTGTATAGGAACCGTAAAAAATAAGTTCTTCGCGCCATTAAAAAAAGATTGACTACAAAATATATAAATATATGGATTTGCAGCAGCGTTTACAAACGTCAATAAAAAAGTAATTTCAAAATATCTCCCATCACAGACACTAGAAGATTTACCAAGCCGATTTATGAAACAATAGAGATAAATCGTCCAATATGGAAGTACACACAGTGCGAAGAGAAAAACTATCGTCAAAAGCATAAGACAAATACGATAGTTTTCTCTTCGCTTTCTTTCCAAGCGTTGGTTGTTTATATTTTCACCTACTGGTTTTTGACCTAATAGTTTGATAATTATTGCAAAATAAAGCACAGTAACAGTTAATAAAGGAGTAGCGATAAACAGCGTAAATATAACTGTAGTAAACGCTTCGAAAACACCTTCACTTCCTAAGTTCATGAAACAATAGAGTTTGTCCTCGTATTGAAAGACGTTCGTGTATAAAAATAAAGGAGAGCTAAAAGCAGTGGCTATAACCCAACTTAGAGCTATCGCTAAAGCTGAAATCTTTTTAGTAACAAGGTTTTTGGTCGGCCAGTAAACGAGAACAAAGCGGTCCACTGCAATCCCTGATAAGCTTCCAGTTGAAACAAGCTCAGAGAAGAACCAGGAAAAAACGCAAAATTTACACAAGAATGATCCAAAGTTTCCACTAATTTTCCATTCGTGGTCGTTCACAAGTGCTTTGAGCGAAAATGGAACGTTCCATATAGTAAAGAGAAGATTCGAGACCACCATGTTTAGAATGAAAAAATTACTTGCTGTTCGCATTCGATGGTTGGCGTTCTTGTAAATGATCGCAATCATTACGAAATTTCCAATAAACGACAGGAACAACAATACAGAATAAGCTGTAATTTCAAGCACTTTGCTAACCTCGGTTTCGGAGTAGAAATAACTACTGTTATCGGATGCAGTCGAATCGTTCATTTTCTTTTCTTGTCGTTTGAGATTCTTCTTTGTATTCCAAAGGCTAAAGGTGTTAAGTATAGGATATAGTAATGTCAGCGTTATCTCTTCATCGTTTTTTAGCTTTCCCTTTAGTACAATTACGTTGCTAGGTTAAGTGAAATAACTGCGTGATGTCTTCCCGCCAATTTAAAAGCATGTGCAACCCAATGTTTGCCAGAAATGTTCTCAACAGATGAAGATGGACTCCCTCAAGGGTCGGTCCTTGGTCCGACTCTATTTAATATACAAAGTAATGGGAATTCCGACGCCTGTGAAAACAATTATGTAATGCAGCATGCTGTAGATACGGATATATATTCTTGCTCGGAAGACGTTAACATAGCCGAAGAGAAAGTTAATCAAAACCTTATCGTATTGATATTTGGCTGAAGCGAAACAGTCTTTACTAGTAATCACAAGAAGTCTAAGGCAATGCTAATAGACCTTTTAAGAACTCGCTTGAGTAACCAGGAAACAATGGTTTCAAGTCGAGGTTAGACTTCATGTGTTTATACATTCACTGTATTTTACCAAGTCCAACCTCGACATGGAACCATTGTTTCGTGGTCATTCATCATGCGCATGCATTCGGGAAAGGTCTTACTATTGGATCAATCCGTATCTAATACACATACTTTATACACTTATTTCAATAAACGTTTTCATCGCAAAAAGGCGACTGGCAATAGGCAAAAGGAGATAGGCGAAAAGTGATAAGAGATAGGTCATTCCAAGATCCAAGAATAACTGGAATGATTTGTATTTCTGCTTCTTATTCTCGTCAAGAACATGGACCTTAGTATTGAGACTGATTCAAAGTTCTTTGTATTCAACGAAACCATTTCCATGTCGGAATGACCTATCGCCTATTACCTTTAGCGATGACAACGCGTTTATTGAAATAGGTGTATATCTTCCAGGTATGATACAATTCAATACAATACAAGAGACGTTATTAGGTTCCCTGAGGGGATCTTCACAACTATAAAACTATAAAAAGAGTATCAAAAATCGCAATAAAATTGAAATAGAAAGATAATGAACTTCCACTGTTATCGAATATCTAATGCCTACCAATAATAATAAGGACGAACTACTATAAGATACTATACTACAATTATAAATAATTAATAAAAGAAAAAAGAAAAAAATCTGCAAGGCATTAAAAATAATTACTTAGCCAGTTGCGAAACAACGCTGATTTAAGATTACGCTTAAAGGAAGATACAGAAGGACAGTTACGATGCTCATCAGAAAGAAAATTCCAGATGTACGTGCCGCGATAGAAAGACGATTGTTGCTCCAAAACTGTCCGGCACTTAGAAAGATGGAGGCTGTCTATTTCTAGTGTCGTATCTATGAATTTGTGACCTCTTAGAGAATAACTCAATTAAATACGCTTTGAAGGCACTATATAGCTTACTTAAATTGAGGCTTCGCCATATCGTCAAAAAATGCAAAAGCAGTAACATGACTGTCAGCTTCTCCTTATGGTAAGTAACATGACTGTCAGCTTCTCCTTATGGTCAGTAACATGACTGTCAGCTTCTCCTTATGGTCAGCGACATTTTCTTAAGATTACGTTTGTAGTCACGTGTAAACTTGTCACTTTGTTCTCAACTGAGATCCATTGAAGACGTGTGTTTTTATTGAAAACCTTGAAGGTTTAACTTATGAAACACAAGTCTTGACACTTTATTAGATGAAAAGTTGAGATGATAGCTGATCAAGTTGAAGAACTTCCCATCTTCTTCTGGTAACAGAAGGCATTGTTTTCTATCTGACAAAACAGGATATGGAACATAGAATATGTTCTCAATCTCATCTGTTTGGAGATTTATCACGTACATGAAATTCAGATCAGCGATCACGAGATATGACCTTGATACGAACAAAATATTAAGACGCGATACCGCCGATATGTCAAATGCCCAACGTTTAAACAAAGAGCCATCTGACGTGTTGACTATGAATATGGAATCCTTATAATGATATGCAAGAAGGCATCCATCTTCAGAAACATGAACCGCGTTGTCTAAATAAAGTAGTATAGGGGATGGGGGTTCCAGCGCAACGACCACCGGAGGATTACCCGTCTAAAGTACCCCCCTCGATTCGTACCGCGATTACCCGCATCCCGTTTCTATGTAGTTAAATATGTTAGTCTATATATGGAGTGCGAAGAATGTAAAGAGTTTGCTTATGATTTCTGTGTAAAGTGCTTGAAACCCAAGTTTGTACCTACTAAGCCAAATAAGTATATTTGTTGTGGTAAAAAAATGCAAATAGAAGACGACACGTCAGCACAGTGTTACGAGTGTGGTAAGAATATTCGTAATGCCGTACCAAATGCTACCAAAGAGCAATATTACGCCAATGGAGGTCGTACGAAGACCCCATACAAAAGAATAAAATACTTCCGAGACTGGATGAGTCATATCCAAGGTTATCGACCGGTATATTTAGACGATGAAGTAAGGAAGAAAATCATAGACCACTTAGAAGAGCCAACCCCACAAAGTCTACGGAAAACGTTGAAAAAATTAAAGCTAGGGAAATATTACAAAGCTATTCCTTATCTTTTGTCTGAAATTACCGGTAAGTCTATTCCCGAGGTTTCTGATATGACAAAAGCCGAGTGGATGTTTTGTCGGCTGGATAAGGATATTCCTTATTACCCTGACGTAATTTACGAAATATTTTACAAAATAGACCCCAACCACCCCCTGTTAGGATGGATTCCGAGGCGACAATAACATATTACGCGTAATTTCTAGACTGACGTTCGATATGTAAATAGAATCCCGTCACGCTCTTTTCAAAGCAGATGTTTACTGAGCAAGCTTTCTTTGAAGCTCTTCTTTCGCTTCTTGGTAGATCTTTTTGCGAGATTCCTCGGAAAGATCTTTTACGACTGTTTTTTTATTCCTTATGTCCGACTTTAATTTCTCGTATTTGTCTTCTTCGGTCAGAATAAGCGAGAATTCTACGTCGTCTATCTTTCTGTCACGCAAAGCCTTTGAGACAAGATCGGTAATAGTATTTACTTTAGCCCTTGACAGAGCTATTGTCGTGTCATGCTTGGATATTTTCGTGGATAGCTTTTTCATAATACCCGTAGCAACAGCAGAAATAATACCACAGGTTGCCCCAACGCCGGCCAAAGGAACTCCAACAATTATTCCCGGCCCAGTAAGCGAAGTAGCAACGCCAGAGCCCGTTAACACAACAGATATGGATCCTGAAGTTATCGCAATCTTATGTAGCGTACTCCGGGCTCTGACGTACTTTTTTCGGACTTTTTCGTAGTGTTTTGTCTGCCCTTCCAAGTAAGCCAGGATTAAGTTCGCTTTGTTGAGCCTAAAGTTTTCAGCGTTTAATTCGTTAGGACCTGTATCCTTAGTGGTAGCGTGATAATTGGGAACATCTGGGTACAACTGAGGTGCTGATGGTATAACATCCATTATATATACTAATGTACGACGCTTTTGGGAATGATATTGAGGAGCAGCCACATCATGACAACCGGGATTACTGGAATTGGAGAGCATTTAGGAAGATGTTTCCACATGCAGACCCTAGTAAGTTCGAAAGAAGACCCGATGGGATTTACTTTAACGGCTCCAGGATGTACAGCAATGCAGACTTGGAACATTCAAAGCTGGAGCAAGTAGGTGATCAGGTGCAGCGATTGACGATCGTACGCCCCGTTCATAAAGAAAGGCCACCAAAACCCGAGCATAAAGCACCTAATTTTCCTAGAAACTTATTGTTAACCACGGAAGATTACCCATTTTACGATGCTGAAGGTGGTGTAAACAACTTCGAAAAGCTGGTAACGCACCTGAAGATTTCAGTGGGTAAACAATCATTTAACGTAATACTAAGAAATATCTATAAGAATACGATGTTGAAGCATACGTCGGGTAAAGAGGTCAGGGAATGGTTAGCAGGGCCCAATATGCGGTATTGGCCGCAGCAGTTAGACTTTGCTATTTGGGCTGCCACTAAAGGTTGTGGTGTTGCCGCGGACATGTTTCACATTCCAATTATGCAGTTTCACGTTGCCTTTACGGTAAGGAGGTTGTTGAAGGAGCTTAACGCACCCCTACCAGGAGATGGAGCATTTAATCCAATGAATAACCGATATGACGCCGCAGCCCTGGAAAGGTTAATTAATGAGTTCAAACCACAGCAAAAAGACTTTCGTTATAAGGAGGGTAAGACGCATGGGCTGGGTATAGTTTACGTTTGGGGTGCCAATGGTGAGAAGCCGGCTGACTACGGACATCAGGAATACCCAAGTAATGAGTTAGAGTTCAGTGATATGGGTGGTAATAAGGGTAATAATTCATTAATTACTAGAATTCAAACGAACTACCCCGGCACTTGGGATCCATTTGTGTTAATGAAAGGAAAAGGTTTAAGGAACCTAGCCAGGATTAACCGTAGCATTGAAGCATTCGTGTACTGCATCCTGGGAGCGCAGGTAAATACCCGCAACCCCATTGTTGGATCCCAAGGCGCTTCACAGGAAACGCAACAAGAATTCCTAACTTTATTTGAGTCTGCAATAATAGAAAATGACATATCTAAATCGGTGCAGAGATATCAATTAGCGGTGCAGCAGTCTAAAGTGCGACTGGATTACGCTTTGTCGCCTGGTTGTTGGTTAATGCCAAGTAATTTGGTTATTAACACCAATTCCGTTGTGGGTTATAACAACAAGCTGCAGCGAGCTACTAAGGATATGAAGTTTGGGGTGAATGACGTGAACTCTGACATGACCAAGGGCATTACTCACTTCGTAGAGAAACCAAAAAAAGAGGTAGAAAAACCATCGAAGAAGGCGCATGTAGGAAAACCCGAACCAAAGAAACCAGTAAAGAAGGTTACCGAGGAATATGACCATGACTTACTAAAAGCCGGCTTAGCAGCTGCAAGCATTGGTCTGAGCTATTATATATGGCGATGAACAACCCCTACGTAGCTGGAGTAGATTGCGTTTATACGACTTACACAGGCGAGAAAAAATACAACCAGGCATCTTGGGTTGATGTCACGGGCATGTCAGTTAATTTGAACTACTCCGGAAAGAAGTTGATATTATGCAGCATTTCTTTGGGGGCCGTTAGCAGTGCGAATGTAGGATTTCGTTTCTGTGACGACAATGGAGTATTACAGCCCATGCGCGTGAAGACGAACAACAGAGAGCCCACGCATTTCTCAGTAGAGCCGCCAACGAATAGCTCTGAGAATCTTTCCGTTTGGACTTTCCACATGGTTGCTGATTGCCACGGGAAGGTAAAGCTGCAGATAAGAGTAGATGACACCGGGAGTGTTTGCATAAATAGCATAGAAAATCAAAGGAATACTGTCTATAACCACATGACCATCAGCACTTTGACGGTAATGAGCCTCTAGAAGGGAACTTGTTCCCTGTAATATATGAATCCATACGTGAGGGAAACGCGTTATACCCACCGCTTAGATGAAGAGGGATATGACAACGGCGCTTGGCATGACGTTGGACTGTGGGTTGAGGTTGGGGGCACTGCATTGGTCATTTGCACTATTAGCATTAATGCAAATACGCATGCGAATGTGGGGTTTAGGCTTATCGATGAGAATAATAAGCCCCTGCTTCCTTATCGAACTTCAACGAACACCAGGAAAGTTACCCATTTTTCGATGGAGCCCTACACTAGGTCCTCTGAAGACCTAACGCCAGTAACTTTTCATATGCTAGCCAATTGTAAATATGCTAAGTTGCAAGTCACTTCTGATGACGGCAAGTTTGGGATAAATCGCATAGGTCGCAGGCCCGCTAATGCAGCCTGGAGTCATAAGCCCATTTCTACCATGAGTGTGTTGCCGTTGGTTCCAAATTACCAGGGCGGTGCTAATACCGTCTTTCATTATCCTCAAAGCAGGACACCGTCCGATGAGAAGGATAAGATCAAGCCTTCATCTTCTTCAGGAGGACCACCCCAATAGCGACGACCAAGATCCAGATGTTATTCCCTACAAACTTCAACAGTTCTCCGCCAGCCCTAAGTGCCAAGGAAACAACCGAACCCAGCAGCCCAGGAAGACCGGCTGCCATCTTTTTTCCCAAGTCCGTTAGTCCATTGCCTAATTTCTTTACGCCTGCGCCCGTAGCCTTAAGCGCGGATAGGATAACTCCTACTACGGTGCTAATAGCGACCGCAAATGCCAGTGGAACGCCATACTTCAAAAGGGCTCTTTTTACCTTTTCCTTGGTGGTAAGCCCCAGCTCCTTTTCCAGGTTATCCTTTTGAGCCCGCAATTCCGCAAGGTGTACCTGAAGGGTTTCTGATTCCCTTTGAGCTGCCTCCCTTTCCTCTTCGGGACGAGTTTGGTCATTGATTATTTCCTGCTGCCGCTCTATTTGCCCCTCCAGGTCTTCAATGGCCTGATCTCTTTGTCGGATTTGCTCCTCTTTAGTGTTGATTTCGGCAACCAACTGCCGCCGTTCCTCCAAAGAGCCGGTTATGGTGATATGCAAGTTTTTAGCTTCTTCCTTGCTCATGTCTAGGTCTTGCAGGGCGAGCTCGAAAGCCTTTTGGGCTTGATCTCTTTCACGTAAGGCATTTTCTTTTTGTTCTCTCATTTCTGTTATTCTTTGGTTTTTATCGTTAAGTTCTCTCTTTTGAGCATCAAGGAGTAGTTGGTTTTGTCGCATGTATTCTGCTTCCCTTTCCTCCAACGTTTCTTGCAGCCCCTCAGCGCGTTTTTCTAACGCAACCCTTTCATTTATGTTTTCCAATCTTTCTAACATGCTTCTAGTGGCACGCTGGAAGCCTTTTAATCTTGCTACGTCACCCCTAACTTCGCCATTTTCGTCAAAGAGGGGCTGCGGTTTTGTCCAGCGGTCTTTATCAGGAAATCTCAGGTCTTGAACGCTTATGAGGACTTTGTTTCCGCGTTCTGTGAGCCTTACGTCGTCAGCATCGAAACGGGAATAGCGCTCATTTAGCTCTTCCATTGCCCACTCTACGGTTTCCTGCGCTGCGGCTTGAGGCTGCTTTATGTTTTGAAGTTTCAAGTACTCTGGAATGGGTTTGCCTGGGTTCCTTGATTGCCACTTGTCCTTTAAGGCCGCCTTAAACCTTCTCCATCTACTACCAAACTTGTTTTCTAGGGTCATGTCGTAGATTAGGGGGTCGGTTTCCGCGCCTTTAGTCCATGCGTCGTATTCTTCGTCGTTAATATCGACTTGACCTTCTTCGGTAAGGGGATCAAAATCCGTTCCTTCTACTTCCATTATATATGATAAGCTCGAAGTTAAACCCCAACATATTACCTAAGCAGGTCGGCGGACTGAAAGCAGAACGCACCTTTCACCGGGTCACCTTTACCCCCAGCAGCGCTAAGCCAGGGGAAACCCTGTACGTAGGCGTACCCCGCCTAACGGATAACCTAGTCCTAGTACCCGGTACCTTGGCTTTGAGGTTTGACCTAGCAATACAGCCAGATACCGCAGACGCGCGTCACGTCGTCAATAATGCGGGTAGAAACCTCGTTTCCAAAATGCGTGTAAAGTTCGCCGGGGAATCCTTGCTGGACTTAAACAGGTATGATTTGTATACCACATACAAAGACTTATGGTTGACTGCATTTGACCGTGCGCAAAGGATAGAGCAGGGAATAGCAAGCGTAGCCATACGCAAGGTAAGAAGCGCAACCTCTGGCGCCTCAGGAGAAGACGAAATAAAGACAGCTTATGGTACTAAATATGTTATTCCATTAGATTTCGAAATTATCACGAACCACGGCGCATACTACCCAAGGCAGCTAAGCGAACTGCAGTTCGAAGTAACCCTAGAAGACACTACAAACATCCTGCAGGGAAAAGACGTAAGTTCAGCAGCCGTCCACCCATACTCGGTTACTAACTTGGAGCTGCAGTACGAAACGGTATACAGCGAAGAGCTGGCCCGTAGCGCTGGCATGGAATACAGCGCTGGGAAGGCTTTCCTTTACGATCACGTCGTGATGTACAAGACGTTCAGCTTTACGAACAACGTCGAAGAGGTCATCAACCAAAGCATTAACCTTCCCAGGCGCAGCCTTACAGGGATAATGTTACTGTTTGCAAAGAAATACGTAGCAGGATTGCGCGACTCGGAGGCATTCTTTAATCCTAACATCACTAACGTAGGCGTTAGCATTAACGGAGTGCCTAATAAGGTTTACTCACAAGGGATAAAGCCCGAGGACATGTACCGGGAAGTCGCGCGTAAGTTTGGTAACCAAATTGGCCCAAAGGAATTCTTTAAGGATAAGTATGCGCTGTGGATCGACATGCGCACGACGAACGACGAAGACCTACATGGCCAGGGTTTACGCCTGGTAAATACCCAGGACGGCATAACGTTGGAGATCAAGCGCACCAAACATGCTAGCGACACTACTAAGATAAACGCGTATATCTTCGTGGTGTCTGACGCGCAACTAAGCGTAGAAATGAATCAGCTAAAGAGCGTTGCCTATTGATTCGTGCTCACTCATCCTTTTGATAAAAAATATCGTTGGTATATAATGCTTCGCGTATTCGAAAACAACGAAACCAAACTGCAATGCATAGTGCAAGGCGATAAACTTTACTTCAAAGCGAAGTCCGTGGCGTTGGCGTTGGGTTACGTAAATTCCAGAAAAGCGGCGTCTGATCATGTATCAGAGGAAAATAAGGTGCTTCTTAGGTCTTTAAAGGGTGTAACTCAGCGTGACACCCTTAACGCACAACCCAATGCCGTGTATTTGACGGAGGAAGGTCTTTACGAATTGATATTCGGATCTGAAAAGGCTGAAGCAAAAAAGTTCAGGAAATGGGTGTTAGGTGACGTTCTTCCTACGCCAAGGAAAACGGGTAAGTATGAAATAGAAAGGCGGTTCGATGGTCCTAACAAGTTAGTCTTTAAGATCGAGAATGAGTTTGACCTGCATAAGAAAGTCGTGGACTACATACGTCGGTTCCACCCTATCCTATTGCTTGCACCAGGTCTTGGAGAATTACAGGACTCGGCCTCCAAAAGGATAGTATGTTGGCAGAAAGGTTACCAGGCAGGTCAGCCTGACATCTTAGTTCTTAATGCACATAAAAAATACAATGGACTATGCTTGGAGTTGAAGACACCTAAGGGTAACGGCGTATTATCCCCCAAACAAGAGGCGTTACTAGCGCAATACGAGGTAAATGGCTACCTAACTATGGTGTGCAACGACTATGACCTTATCTGCAGGGAGATTGACTATTACGCGGAAGGTATTCGCGTGCCTTGCCCTTGGTGTGTTAAGGCTTTCAAGACGCAGGCGACGCTGCAGACCCACCAAAGAATATTTCATAGATATAATGATCATTGAACAGACACACTGGCGTGAATTAGTCCAAGGCATCACATACAAAATAAAAAATTATGTCGTCTTCGAAGACATCAGCCGTTTAAGGTTGGTCCTCGAATACGAAGGTAGGGAGTGCTCCTTATGGGCGCCCGACTGCGTGCGGTATGTAATCCAAGGCGAGGAATTTACACACATACGCAGCTTTGGTAAGGTTAACGGTCGATGGAAGTTCGACGTCGAAAGGAAGGTAGATGCTAATTCTCTGTGTGATTAGATAAGTATTGGTCTGCTTCGGCGGACCTCATTTTTTCGGTAATATCAAAGACTGACACGGTAATTAATGCGCCACCTACGAATGCTGCGATTTGAGCTATCATTATATCTTACTCATTTTTCTTCCCTCCAGGCCTTTCGTACCGCCAGGTAATGGTCTAAAGGTCGTGGTCCGTCGTATAGACAGCACCAAATATGTTGTCCACTCCGTTGACAGCCGCAGCGATCGCAAATAGCCTCCCAGTGTTCCCTGTCCTCCCATTTAACGCCCTCAACATCGTCAAAGCCTACAAAGGTTTGGTCAATTTCCTTCTTACGCTTTGTCAGCACCCGGGAGGTTTCAAGGGGGCAACAGCGTTCGGCTATGTCACCGTGGGTTTCGCAGGCAATACCTTCGAGGTGGTAACGGCGGCAGCGGTACTTATGCCAGTTCTCTTCAAAGAAGGGCTCATCACAGCGGCGGCAGCAGTTCCTAAGACAGACCCTGTTGTCGCGGTGATATTGTAAGGCTTGGAGGGTGGACAGCTCTCGACCGCAGTCACCGCAAAGGGTGCTTACGGTCTTTTGACAAACCTTTTTGGAAAGATGGTATTGCAGTCGCTGCTTACTGCTGAAAGATTTATTACATTGCATGCACTCCATTATACATACCTTATTTTTTATTGTTATTTTGTTAAACCCTGTAAGAAGGTTTTAGGATAGGATCTATTATTTCTTGTTGTTTTGTTAAATGCCTGTGAGAAGGTCTTAACAATAATTATTAAGACTCCTTTTAAACCTCTTATCTTACTTTAACAAATTAACAATAAATAAGAAGACCTTATTCGAAACCACCTTGCAGATCCTCTTTGTAGGTGTCAGCTAAAGTTCGCTGTGCTTTAGGATCCGCGGGACACCAATGCCCAACAAAGGATTCTTCGGGGAATACCTTATTACGATGAAGGCAGGTGTATTTTTTACACGGTTTGGGTATCGGTGTTTTAGGAGGGGTAATGCAGTCGGCAGGTAGTTCACACGTAATGCAGTCCATATATTAATACCCTATGGAGGATATCGCACGAAGTCCTTAACGGACTCCTTAGCCCACGTTACCATCGTTATCAGCGCGCCAAACCTTTCTGCACGCTTCAGACCGCACATTTCATCGTACAACTCCTGCACGCGCTCCTTTAACCGATCGATCTCCTCCCTTTGCATTTCTATGGTGTCTCTTTTATCTTTTGCGTCGGTGGCAATCCTTCTAACTGCGTCCACTGGGTCCATCGTATATATAATGGATCCGAACCATATTCCTTGTAACGCTCTGATCGTAGGACCCACCGGCTGCGGCAAAACGCAGTTCGTGGTAGAGCAGCTATTAGGACCCTTTAGATACCGCTTCGACTACATAGTGCTATTATGCCCCACCTACGTGAATAACCGCACCTGGACGGGTATAGGAGTGAAAGACGACGACTTCTTCGTAGATATTTTAGACCCTAACGAGTTATCCAGCCATTTGAAGTTCTGGCACAAACAATTCCCTAAAGATACGCAAACCTTGCTCATACTGGATGACATCGCCTGCGGGGACGACGTAAAAAAGCGCACCTCCGAGCTCGTTAAGCTCGCTTTCAGCGGTAGGCATGACAATATCAGCGTTTGGTTGCTTTCCCAGCAGCTTACCAGCGTCTCTAAACCCTTTAGGGAAAACATAGGTTCACTTGTCGTATTTTATACTCCAAGTAAGTCTGACCTGGAAACCATCTTAAGCGACTACGGCGGTGAGATATCCAAGGAACAGTTACACGAATACATGCGGCACCTAAAAACGCACCAACATTCCAAGATGATCTTCTCTTTGAGGTTTCCCTACACGGTTGGAATCTATGATTCCTAATGTATATGGATATCGAGCAGCTCTTAGATGAAGTCCCCACACAGTTAGATGAAAGTAACCTCAAGGAACAACTTAACATCCTCGTGTCTTCTGGGAAGTGTAAAGAAATGATAGGCAAGGAACTTACCCATGAGCAAGTTAATAAGTTGTCAGAAGAGGAAGTTAAGAAGTTCCATAAGAGGTACGAGGCCGCCCTTGCAAGTAAGACCACGGACGCCGTCGCAGACTCCGCTATCCGACTTGCGACTAAATTGCTTGGACTTGCACTGCCTATAGACGACGTGGAGCAACTGCGGAAGGACATTAGCGAGGACTACGTTATCGCCCAAGAACTTAAGATAACCTGTGGGTGGTTGTCTTTGAAGTGCGGTAAGTTAATGGCAGTCGCCTCTGCGGCACTTCACGTAGCTCAGCATGTCGACTTGAAGGAGGTACTAGGTTCCTTCGGAACATCTTGGAAGGACTTCAAGAAGGACAGAGAAGTCGAAAAGGTCTTCCAGGCGGCACTTGCTGATGATCAAGTCGCCTCAAGTACTTAGTCAAGTCGTTGTCAAGTCGCCTCAAGTACTTAGTCAAGTCGTTGTCAAGTCGTCCGTAAGTCATTGTCAAGTCGTCATCAAGTTACTTGTCAAGTCCTTCAAGTCCCTTAATATAAGATGAGTGGCACCGAAGAACAACCACCCGTAGAAGATACCAAGATTACCAAGGCTAAATCTCCGGGCAGAGTCGCTGCCGGAAAGAAGCTCGCGGAGATGAATAAAAAGAACAAAGCCAAAAAAGAAGAAAAGGTGGAAGAGAAAGAAGAAGAATCCTTCATTAATCCTGGGTACGTCATTGGCGCGTTAGGAGTTGCTATAGCAGCAGGCAGCCTTTACTTACAATGGCGGGCAGCAAAGCCAAAAGTAGAACCACCAACATATCACGCGCCCGTGCACGCACCTGTGGAGGTTAGAAAAAGTAAGATCCCTGAAATGGAGTAAATTTATCACCCGCGGCGACCTAGATTTTCCTTCTCGCTCTGTAATATAATGTCAACCGCGTTATTGAAAACTGTTGAAGAGGCAGCTATCATTACTTCCATCGTTGCGGGTATTGGTTGGGTAGGTAAGAAAGTGCTCAAAGAAGACTTTACTGAAGACCCAAGCAAGAGCTTCGCTAATTTTGCTAAGATGACCGCTGCCGTTGGCGGGGCTATCATGGTAAAGGATTACCTACGGAAGGAAAAGTACCTACCTAATGTATAAATGGTTAGCCTAGTCGCAGGTGGAGTTATTGCAGCTTTAGCATTCACTGGAGCTAATTATGGTGGTCAGTATTTGGATAGATTAGTTAGAGGCGACAAAAGCGGAGACTTAGTCGCCGAAAGGAAGAGACACGACTTAGCGCTGGAGAAATATCAGCGAGACGTGGCGGCTTGGAATGAAAAAAGACAAGCTTACAGGGATTGGTTGGACAAGAATTACCAAGACAAGATGCAGGCGGATAAGAACTTCGAAAACACAGACTACGCCTTCAAACTTTATGCGCAAGCACACCCCGCGGCATTAACGGGGTTAAGAAAGCCTCAGTTCAAGAATTACTACCAGCCTTCTAAGAAACAAAAAGACAATGAGTTGGTCTTTGTAGGAGTCGCAGGGCTGGTGGGAGGCGTGGCCTTGGCGTATCTGCTCTAACGAAGGGGACTTGTCCCCTGTAATATATGATCGTCTTTTTGGAAAGCGACAAGAATAACTTTACCACTTATCTGAATCCCCCCATCAAAGCCTGTAAGGTAAGGTTGGTTAGTTGCTCTTTGTACAATTCTTGGTATAATTTAATTAATGGCTTTGTCATCGGAACTTCCGGCACCAAACCAAAAATACCAGATTCCCATTACACCCCTATAACACTGGCTAAGGAGCTAGCAAAGCATGGATATACTCTTACCACAGGATTACCCCATGAAATGAAATTCAAGAAAAATAGTGGAAGCGCTAATTTAAAGGACAGTTCATTGGTAGAACTCCTGGGCCTTACTAGTACCACGATAAATAGCGGCAGTACATATGATGTGAAATGGAAAGTCGCATCCTCTTACGAAGTCTATTGCGACTTGGTTCATAGTTACAACAATGGAGAAAAGTCTTCTCTTATGTCCAAGTTTCTACCCAAAGGTAATCCATTTGACTCAGAAGAATACACTCCCATTTCTTTGAGCTATGATTTGTCTAATTTGGTAGAAAGCATAAACATCACCATTAAAGTGGACGGAGAGACGGTGGATTTTAACGGACGTAAGATCAATCTTGTTTTGGAATTCATATAATGGGTCGAACTGAGGACAAACTCAAAAGGATTTACTATGGACCTGAAGGCTATTGGAAAGGAGCGTCGGCCATCAAGAAACTCGCGACCGCGGCCAGGGTATCAGATGAAACGGCTAAGAATTGGTTAAGAAAACAAACCCTCTGGCAGGTTTATCTTCCCGTGCCTAAGTACATTCCCAGGCCCAGCTTCACCGTAAATACCCCCAATGAAGTTCATCAGGCGGATTTGCTTTTCTTACCGCACGACAAGGTGCGAAGAAAGACCTATAGATACGCTTTGACCGTAGTTGATATCGCAAGCAGATACAAGGACACCGAACCCATAACCAGCAAGGATTCTGGGGAAGTCGCAGAAGCCCTAGATAGGATTTATAAGCGCGTCTTGAAATGGCCTAAGCTGCTGCAAGTGGATGCGGGGACGGAGTTCATGGGCGTGGTTACTAAGACCCTGAAAGACCACGACACCAAGATTAGGAGAGCTGAAGCTGAGTACCACAGGGGTCAGAGCATTGTCGAAAGATTCAATAAGACCCTGGCCGAGCGTCTCTTTGGGTACCAGTATTGGAAAGAGCTGGAAGATCCCTCCAAACGCAACAGGGAATGGACTCAGAGGCTCCCCCAGGTCGTCGCGGCTTTGAACAACGAGGCGGCCAGGGCTACGGGGATAAAACCCAAGGATGCCATAAAAAAGAAATACGTGGAACACAAGTCCTTCGTCAGAAGTTCGAGGGCGGTCTTCCCCCAGGAAAAGAAATTAGGCGATGTCACGGTTCGATATCTCTATGAGCCGGGTGAATTAGAAGGAGGATCCAAAAGAGCTACGGATCCTAATTGGTCTTTGGAAACTTACCAGATCCGAAGCGTAATAGCTAAGAAGGGTCAGCCCATCTTGTATTATCTTCATGATGGTCCCACGCGTGGGTTCGTCAAAGAAGAACTGCTTATCGTGTGATGTCCGAATGCTATCGTATGGATACCATCATCACACATCCATCGCTTACCGTCAAATGCAGACAGTGACACCTTCTCCTGCGTGACGTTATGTATCTGATGACCATAGCTGCGCAGGCTGTTCATCTTATGCCGCTGTTCCTTGCGTGTTCGTAATACGTTGAGGTAGGACTCGTGCGTAATGTCCTTCTTAACCACGTATTTTTTTACGCCTTTAGCTTTCTTTTCTACACCGTCCAGCTTTAGCACGCTGTACATCTTGGGTTTCAGGCCCACGTATTCCACGATGGGTTTTCCTTTCATCTCGTCCTTCATTTTCCCGATTACTTTCTTGTTTTTAGGGGAGTAAAGAAAGTGGTCGCGTGGGTAATCGCTGGTATCGTATTCATTGATGTCGGGAACACAGTCTTCGTAAATGTCTTCCGTCTGCACCTCTAGTATCAAGGAATCGGTGTCGGTGTATAAGAGGCGGCACTTATCACCGTATTTCGGTTTTAGCTTGTCGTAGTAAAACTCATACATGAGCAGCTTTGATAGGTCTAACACTGTAAACCCCGTGTATACGGGTTTATTCAGGAATAGATTCGCTTTCTTCATGTGAATCACGTAGAAGTTTAACATTTCTACGTATCTAACGAATCCAGGCTGTGATACGTATGCTTCTGCTTCCTCTCTGGTGCTGGCTATCTTTATGCTTACGCGCTTGCGGATGTTCTCCATTGTCTTACCAAATACGCTATTGTTCATTAGTTTAAACAGGTTCTTTTCGAAGTCATTCTTTGCGTGCGTACGCTTTTGTGTGTTAAAGTCAATGTAGGGGCGCATCCAGGGTTCCTGCGTGAACTTCAAAACGCGATGGATCTTCTTCACGCGTAAGCCGTGGCGCACATAGAACTGCAGGTTGCGGTAATGCACCACATACTTCTTCTTATCCATCAGGTTCATAGTTAGTTTCCTGTACGGTTTGTAACCAGGGCACATTTCCCTCTGCAACGGACTTAGCTGCTTAAATGGTATCTCTATCGCTTCTGGTGCTAAGGGGAACTCATTGTGTTCGTCGTGCAAGTGCTCTGGGTACTCCAGATCCACTTCTAAAACGTAACCCTTGTCTTCCTCCTTTCCTACCTGCATGTAGAAGTCTATCGGCTTCACTGGATCCCATTCGAAGTCGCGTACAGGTAAGTACTGTGACATTGCCCAACCGTAGAGGTTGTTTGCGTCTAAGTAGAAGATGTATGTGGTTGGCTTCTCCGGGTCGTACTCCACCGTGGGATTGTTCGCTTTTGCGTATCGTCTGCTGGGTCCGCAAACACCGCCGCGGATACCGTCTTCCATAAAGCGGTACATGTCGTATTCCGTTAGGAGATCCAGTTGCGCGTTTGTCTTCTTTAGGAGCGCACTCCAACTAAGCCCAGGAGCCGTGTAGAAGTTCGCTGGATCCAACCCGTAGTATTCCATTGCCATCTTTCGAAAGCTTTGGAAAACATCTGCGAGCAGCACTACGTCTGAACGTAGGTAGATGTCGTGGTATTCTCCCATATTCTCACAGGAGTACTTTTCCCACACATCTAACGCATGCTGGTACTCCTCGTCCTTTATACCAGACTCGTTTAGGGTGCTGTAGAATCTCTCTTTGGGTGGTAGGGGCTCTTCGAATCGCTCCCAGGAGTCCATGTATTCGTATGGGTAGACTCCTTTCCTTTCCGCGCCGTATTGACTGGAAATGGGGAACTCCGTGTTGTATTTAACCAAGTTTGCTAAGGAGTCCGCCATGAACTGCTGCGAGTCTAAGAACTTCAGCTTGCCCACAGTTACGGACATGTAGCGCTCTTTGTTGTTGGGTATGCATTTGACGTCGGAGCCGTCTGTTCCTTGTAGTAGCAAATGGGAGTCGTAACCGCGGAGGTTGTGAAAGAACACCGGAATCTCCATGTCTGGATTTACTTTGAAGTTTATATTGCATTTCCAATGAGCCGCACCTCTGTATTTACTTGTGATGTGGCAGTGATCCCTAACCTTATCCACATAGAAATCCTCAACAAATGCTTTGTGGCAGTGAATGCAGTGCGTGGAGGGCTTTCCCGGCTTTTCCCCCTTCTTAGCATACTTCCCGCATTTAAAATGAGCTTCTCCTAAATACTTTCCATCTTCATCCCACGCTTTCTTGGCTCGTCTTCCAAACTGGAGAAGCGTATGTTGACAAATGTGGCATTTCTTTGCCTTGGTAAAAGCCTCCTGGTTCTCTTTGGTAAATACCATCTTCTTTGGGTGTCTTAATTGTTCTCTTATCTCTTCCTCCTCTTCTCGCAATGCTTCTAGAAACTCATTAGCTGCGTTCTTACCTCGGTAAATTACAGGAGGGTCGGCCTTACCATCTGATCTGACTACTATGTAACCAAAGGAGCAGATCTCGTGTAATCCCACCTTATCCGTGGCACCACTTTTCTGCTCTTCCTTAGTTATCAACGCTTCAAAGTCTGCATATATCACGTAAGGCACCTGCATCTGCTTTTGATGGTCTGAGTACGCTAGGTTCTTATCTGTGGGCATCTGGATCCGTTGCGCCACTTCTTCGACTCCGCGACATATTTCGTTGTGATCCTTTAGAGCTTTAACGCTGGTAAAGGATAATAAGCAGCAATCACAGAAGTATTTCTTACCTTTGTGTTTGGTGTGTCTGTAAAATAGTCTGCTAATGTGTTTAACCCACGAATAATGTCCGCCGTGGTAGAAAAGGTGTATTCGTTCTCCTTTACTCTTTGACAACACTAGTGGTACTATCGTTTGGTCTCTGACTCCGTAAACGTTAATTGCTAAATCGTTTATTTCCTCAAATATGGGGATGTCTATCAACTGCATGGGAAATTCCACACCGTCCCACTCTAAATCATCTGTTGGGTACTTGCTTGTCCTACAGGGATCCTTATCTACTGGATACAGTGCGGATCGTATTGCCCACATAAAGCAGCGGTTGTCGTCATTCTTTACGTTCACTATGGCTTTCTTCCTTTCTACCCACGTTGGTAGCGGTACGTAACTCCCCCCTCGTATGGGTACGTACCTGGCCATACTTATCTCTATTCCTTCAACCTCCTCTACTGTCCAACCCGATCCTTCTTTCGTGTAGTTAGACAGCGACTCCATTATTGCTTCTAAGGCTTCGCTGAGTGACCTACCCAGATTCGTGGACTCTAATATCACTAACGACTTCGATCGCAACATTGCTGCCGTCATTACCTCGTCTTTTGACAAACTTACTTCTACCATTATACTCGCTTTCAGGGCTCCTAATTCTTCTATGCCTTTTCGAAGAGTCCTTTTAACCTTCCTTTCTGACTGACGCCAAAACTGTCTAACGTCAATCTCACCGTTACCGGGTATTGACACCGTGCTGAAGTTGCTTTGGGATTCCATCTATATAATAGGAAATATTTTATACCTAATACCAAGCACTTTTTAGGTCGTCGTAGTCGTACTCACAGTCCTGACAATGCCAAAACAATTTAACCTTAGTCTCAAACTTCTTACCACATCCACAATTATAACTGCTCATACACTTCGTCTTCATTTTCAAATGCTTTTTCAAATCCGCTTCTTTCTTAAAAATTCTCTTACAATCTTCGCACTCCATATATAGACTAACATATTTTACATAAACACGGGATGCGGGTAATCGCGGTACGAATCGAGGGGGGTACTTTAGGCGGGTAATCCTCCGGTTGTCGTTGCGCTGGAACCCCCATCCCCTATACTACTAAATAAGGACGGACCGGATAGTGTGACATACAAATGCATATCTTTTCTAGTAGTGGGTACACGGAAATGGGCTGCTTTGTCCTGTCATAGTGATATAGTAGCATTTCTCGGTAGTTGTAGATATTGTTCTCTTTAGGTGGTGTCTGAATACCGGACAGAATATTCTCAATCCTCCAATTCATCATCTCTACTTCACCATCTTTAGTGGTAAAGGTATTTACATTTTCTGGCTCGTCGCGTTTCCATGTTCTTGTCACCACAATATGGCCTTTGCAGCTAACGTCCATTACAGTACTATCTTCACTCACTGTAATGATGTTATGTAAATGTCCCGTTAGTCCTTCAATGACATAGACCTTGTTGTCATGACAGCCCTTGATGACAACGAAGCAACCCTGATGGTTTCCAAACACGTGACATGTTTGCATTGCATCATGGGGAAACTTGTATTGACTGATCACTTCAAATGTTGTTGCGTCTAATAACTCAATCTTGTTCCCATCTTTTTGGGCAACAAGGATGAAGTTGATGCTCGGTGAGGTGGTTATGAGCCTTTTGCCAGGAAAGGATTTCGACGTGATAAGGCGCCCATCAAGGTGGAACGTATATACTGCAGTTGACAGTGTAACTGAACAATATAGGAAAACAGCTATAAACCCATCCTTACATTTAAGTAGATACTCTAGTACACCGTGTGTGGACTTTGTAGTCTGCATTAAAATCTCATCAAAATAAGGAAAAAGTGGTTTTGGCGGTGTTTCTAGACTTAATCCCTTCGCATGCGCAGCTTGATGAACGAATGCAAGGTAACGACCAAATGAAATGTCACGAAAAAAGCGGCAAGAAGGGAGGTGAAAACGGCTGTACGAAGGAAAACACATTGTAAAACATTCACGTATTTCATATAAAGGACTAGATATGTCTTCATGATTGCCAATAATGGTGTTTCCAATATTTAATGCAGTCAGGAGGTAAATGTTAGAAAAGAATCCATACTTATCTTCTTTGACTATTGATGAGCGTTTACCTAGAAGGTGGCAAAGAAATCTTAGAGCATACTTCTCGCTGTCTGTAAGATACAATGGTTTGTCCAGATCTTTTTTTCCGTTTCGTATGTCACCCAAGACATCATTACACTGACTGGCAAGTACTTCTTCCCCGTCTTCTACACGAACACTGAAGTCATGTTCTTCATCTTCTTGAAGGATCAACCAATCAAATACTGACTTGTGAAATGCTGTCACGTGATCCCCCTCAACAGGAAACAACCAATGTAGTGAGTTCAACGCATCTTTTCTTTTCATTTTCTCTTCGCGTGGGACTTCACGCTCGCTCTTGAGACAAAGAATATTGTAAAACATGTTCTTTGGCAAAGGGTTTTCGGTTGCCACAACAGCTTCAAGCATCTTGTAGAACCCTGCCTTCTCTGATAGGTAAGGTAGTAATACTCCTTTAAGACGAGAGAAATAATCCTCATACACTGATGAGATCCCATTAGGAAACAGCTGCAAAACTTTCTCCGGTGATGCAACATTTTCTCTTTTCAAATAGTCGATGACAAAGAAAGCCACTAAGAACAAACCTTTTGTCATTTCCACTAGGTTCTTTACAAGATTTGCATTGTCGTCATTTTCGCATTGTGGATAGAGGGCTTTAAGCTCGAAGCTCAAAAATGTTTTAAGATCTTTGATATTAGATTGATCTTCTGGTCTCATTTGTACAGCAACAATTGAACCAATTGCAGAGGTATTTGTTGATGGTCTACTGGTTAGAATAAATCGAAGCCATGAAGGGAAGCATGACAGTTTTTTCCTTAATGTCTTTAGTAGTTCATCTTTTGGATCATGCGAACACTCGTCTAGAGCATCTATAACAACAACCAAGTGAGAGTCTTTTTGTTCCACGTTACACAATGGTTCCTCCAGCAAAATGGTTAACAGTTCCTCACAGTTCATCTCGGAAACCTTCTTACCCAAATCTGTTCGCAGTTTGTTTTCTAAGGCCTCTCGATAACCAGTAACAGTGCCACACATCTGCCTTGCTATGGACTGCAGCATCAACCTTGGATTGTTTCTAGTAGAGTTACTGAACTGAAAGAAGTGACATCCTGCAAGACATCCAAGATCCTTGTATGTCTGACAGATCTTAGCAGCAAGAGATGATTTGCCCATACCTGGACCAGCGGTGATTAGCATTATACGCGAGTCTGGTTGGTCACTGTCAACATGGGATTTGACTTTACCTAGAATCCACTGGCGAGTGTTTGGGTGGAAAACCTTACATTTTGTATTTATTTCTGGTCTAAAGTCGGAAATAGCCAGCTCTTGGATCTGTTGATTGATTTGTCGTGCTTCGATACACACATTCCAGACGTCATCTACTTTGTCCTTAATATTTGCTGTGTCTGACTTGAGGTCTGCTGTGTCTGACTTGAGGTCTGCTGTGTCTGACTTGAGGACTGCTGTGTCTGACTTGAGGTCTGCTGTGTCTGACTTAAGGTCTGCTGTGTGTGACTTCAGATCCTGTAGCTGTGTTTTGACATCCTTATCTGATATATACCAATCGTTGAGTAACTGCTTGTAGTCTTTCACTCCCAAAGAAGCAGACTTCAAATCATCTATGTCATCTTGACTCAGTCCCAGTGATAGGAGAGCAGATGAGATATCTTGCCAGTGTTTTTCAAAGTCATCATCATTGATGTCAGTATTTGGTTTGTGTGCTATTGCATTGTTTCTGTAGTACTTTATCCTGGCAAGGTTAGCCTCTAGTGAGTTGTCTGCTACAGGTGGTAAGACATCCCATCCATATGCTGGTGGTGCAAGTCCACAAATATTTCTTAGAAGAACAAACAGTAGAGTGATATCAAAGTCTTTAGATTGAGGGTCGCTCCCATTTGGTGGATACAGTTTGTCCCATTGCTCGTTATTCAGTACATTCCCTTTTGGTTTCTTCAGCTTTTGTAGTGTTGTCTTGTAAGCATTTAAGAAGGCTTTCAATAAATATGGTGGATATTTACCATCAAATACAGAACAAACTGCTTGTGTGCCTCCATCGACTAGCAACCTACAAAGCTTGGTGTAGTTGATCTTTTCATCTGTTTCTTTGCACCAGCTTGCCGAGGCCATCACTAAGCAAGGAAGTACAAAAGTAATGATAATTAATGCTTTTATGATTTCTAAATTTCTTACACAGTTACTTTTACTAAACTTTATTTCAGCTAGGTCTAGTGTGATTTCTTTACTTGAGCTGAATGGCAAGTGTTAGTTCTATAGAAATATGTGCTGATGATGGAAAACCAAGAGCAATCAGATAGCCCTTCATTGAAGGCTGGTAATGAATTTCAATAGATGTAATCAGTTGATTGATAACTGGAACATTTAATGATGAACAATAAAGCAAGTTTAACAAATTCACGTCTGATGATAGTCATTGTCTATATGATCTTCTACCCGAGCAGAGAAACCGCAAACTGCAGAATCGAGGCCGTAATTTACGATTTTGGGCGACTTAGAAAATTTTGAGTATAACTAAAATACCGTCAAACATTTCTTACAAATACGAGATCGAAATAAATATAATATAATGAAATTTCTCATGATGCATGACGTTTATTCATTAATTGCATGCGTATATTGCAGCGACAGTTGCAGTGAGGCGAATCCAACTGAATCACGCAGACCAAAAGATCAAGTGAACAAAAAAACCGCACTTACCATCAATCTGAAGACATAGAATAAATTAGGAATAACAAATGGAACTGTGACGCAAATTAAACATAATGAGGGAATTTTTTTTCATTATGTCGATAGTGAACTACTTCGTGACTATAAAATACAGACGAACGATGATCAAAATAAACCATGACGTCATCCGGCCGAATCCGAGGGAGGATGAAAAGTACCCCCTAAAAATAACCCCCTTTTGCTCAGAAGGGAACTCGAGCCTCGATGTTGTAGAACGCCCCCTCCCCTACGGGCCCAGGGCAGCCCGACGGGGCCCGTGATGCAGAATTCCTATTTGTATACTACTTTTATTCCTAATAAGTGATTCAACAAGAATTTTAAAAACGAGGTCTTCTCTCTTTCGTTCCTGAATTAATTGTGGCAGTCAGTAAAAATTGTGGGGGGTAGCCTGGCTCCGCCGGCTCCTCGCTCCTCATGTTGCAGAACTCTCATTTCATATCTACTCAAACCCGACTCAAAAATAACATTTCGAATTCACTTAAATATTTGAGCCTAAATATTTCAGAAATTATATCCCATTGTTTTTGAAGCGATATGATACTTCACTTTAAAAAACGTTTTCTCCGAAGTTTGGATAGGACAAGTTGTAGAAATTTCACTACAATCTAGATGAAGTTCTGGGCCATTGATGTAGGAAGTTTAAAGAAAAAACTTTAGTCTTTAGTCGTTTTGAAGAAAATAGCGAAAATCTCATATTTCATTAGTAAATCATTCTTTATTTATCAAGTTTTTAAAAGTTGATGTTGATTTTCGAAAGGTTTATCCGCAATACTTGGAAAACGAGACGTGAAAACTTCAGTCAAAGCAATCCATTCAATGGTAAAGTTTCTACAGTGCGATTTTTTAAATTTTGGGTCGAATTATAAAGCAGAGTCATAACTTTTTTTCTGCCCTTGATTTCCCAATTACATTTATGCACAGGCTGCATTTGTACTAGATGATAATATTCTGAAAATTTCAGAAAAAAAAAACCTGATGAGGGGAAAAAGCCTAAAACTAAAAATAGCACTGTTTGATTTTCGGCCGTAATAGGCTAAACACTTTGAAAATCTTAAAATAAAATACACTGTTAGAATCTAGCATTATTAAAGTACAACATGAAAGATTTAGTTAAACTGTTTCAAATTTTGGAAAACATATACAAATATGCTTTACAATATCACAAATCACTGCAAATTTTCGTGGGAAATCAATCAGTAATTCAAATTAGTATTGAAATTTCACATTAATTCATTCTCAAATACCATGAAATCTTATTTTTAGGTCAATAGAATAAGGACGAATCTTACCTTTTAGCGAAGCGAAATTTCTGACTCAATAGATAGTTCTGCATAAATTGTTAGCGGAGATGATTCAGAGTTCTTGGAATTATGATGAAAGCCATAAACTAGCTGTTGTATAATGCAAGTGAAGTGTGGAGCCTCCTTTTCAGACTCGTCACGCGTGATGGTTGTTATTTGTTTTGATTTGTGCCTCACTGAGCTCTCTGAGCTCTACCACAATAGGTAGATAAGCATTTGTCACAAATAGGTAATGATTATGTTTTGTCTCAGTGGGTAATCGGTGTGATATATTACGTGCGTCAATGGCCGACTGTTTTGTTTCGTTTGCCTCAGTGTATATGGGCGGTGGCGGCAGTCCAGTGTTCGATTGGCAAAGTCTGAGCGCATAACAGCGCTAAAAAAACTCATGAAAGAACATTGTCTTCCCCGCAAAATGTTACTAAATCGTTCGGGACCTTCATGAATGCTTCCAGCAATAAATAAGTTTGTGTTTGACATAATTAGAGCACGAAAAAGATGGCTTATTTTATCTTTTAGAAGAGAACCTCGGTAAACAGCAAATCGACCGTGCTTTAACGTCACACAAATTCATGATAAGACCCACTGAACGAACAGTCCTAAATTGACGCACTAGTTTTGCGACTGAAGTAAGCGAGAATAAAATTGTCCAAAATTCGCTAGCAGACACTACTCTAAAATTTTCAAAAATGCTGTTCAATCCTTTCCGTGCCTCCAAAATATACTTTATAATGTCACAAAACCGCTCTATAAATTTTCGAGGGAAATGAACCAGTAATTTGAACAGTAATTCAAATTAGTATCGAAATTTCACATTAATTCATTTTCAAATATCATGAAATCTTATTTTTAGGTCATAGAATAAGGACGAATCTTACCTCAATAGATAGATAGTTCTGCATAAATTGTTTGCGGAGATGTTTCAGAGTTCTTAGAAGTTATGATGAAAGCCATAAATAAACGATCATCCGCAACTACCCCCCGACCCCCTCCAATTACAATACTGGTACTAATCCCTCTCCACTTATAGTTTATTTTGTTCTCTATTTTTGCTCTTCTATATTGATTGATAGACGTGACATTATAATGTATTTGATATCTCGGAAAAAGGAGTTTACTTAGATGACAGAATATTGAAGTCGAGACTTAAATATCTAGCATAATGGACGAGGAGGAATCCAATAGGTGTTTTATTATATCAAACAAATATTTTTTTCAATAAAAAGATCACTATAGTGCCATAACAATAAGTTTATTAACAGTTCAATAGGTTGTTCGCCCAATATCGCAAAATTATTTATTTATTTATTTATTAAGCTTCCAACAATTAAACTGTTGCGGAGAACTAGACAGGTGACATTCCACCTATAGGATGGTCTCCAACTAAAATCAAGAAAGGAAAAAAAATGGCTAAGCCCTACGATTGGAGCAGCGGCATTTCGTCACCCAAGAACAGGTATTAGTGGTCTCAAAGGAAGACAAACATTTGTCATCATAATGACTAACAAGTAAGCGCTTGAAGGACGGTGCAGAGAGAGCTTGCTTGAGCTCAGCCGGCAGATCATTCCATAAGGGAACCACACGATTGAAGTAAGATGAAGCAAAGGTCTCAGTCTTAAATATAAAAAAGTTATAAAGTGGTCCCATATTTGCTCTCCTTGTACGTTTGGAAGGGATATAAACGCTCAAAGATGTCTGCCAATTCTCTTCGCATGGACAGTGGCAAAAGCTTGAGGAAAATGATATTTCTAGACTTGTAGACTGCGTCAGAGCGTAGGATAAAACTCGTTGCTCTGGCATATGATAACGTTTTTTCATTAAAAAATATGTATACATTAATCCCCTATTGTTCAGATTGTTCTTCTATTCTTATTGCGTCGTTTCCAATTACTAAAATAAGGTGCTTGGCCGGGTATTCTGAAGTTGCTCCGACATTTGTACATGTTACTATTCCAATTCCTTTTGCTTACATTTTCCATCTATCAATTATCTTATTAATATAGCTGTATTTCAAATCATTATGTAAGGATGTAAAGAATTTTAAGCGATCTTGGAAGATCGGAATTAAATTTTATGCATGACTATTTGAAGAAAATTGAAACAAAATACAACATCAGACAAGATCTTCTCTCGTCTACAATATATTAGATATGTTCCTATTCCTATCCTTAAACATTCACAACTTACCTGAATGTATTTTAAGCCATGTTCAAAGCCACACAATTCACAAATACTGTGATATTTTCCTCGATAAACTTATCTACTCGACTCGACTCAACATGTCTGGTCAGAAAGTAGATACATACTTCGTGTAATCTGTCATATTGCGACTCATCGTAGAAACAAGTGGGAAAAGAACATTAAAAATTAGATTCATGAAGTATGGAGGTTTTTCAAAAGACACACCTAAAAGTGTGACGTCTTTTCTTGCTCTATCACGTGACGTTATGGAGTTGACTCAGGACTGAGGGGCAACTAGCGTATGTTATGTCAAAACATGTCAAAAGAAGTCCTCAAACTATTGTATTTGACTCTTTCTACGACATGAAACCAGAAAACAATCAAAACAACCTCCAGGATTCTACGAGCCATTAAAAACGAAGCTAGTACAGGAAGTGACGTCATTGATAGCAACCTACTCATCTGCGTATGAAAAAAGGACTTCCGGGTCAACAACTAGCATTATTAAAGTACAACATGAAAGATTTAGTTAAACTGTTTCAAATTTTGGAAAACATATACAAATATGCTTTACAATATCACAAATCACTGCAAATTTTCGTGGGAAATCAATCAGTAATTCAAATTAGTATTGAAATTTCACATTAATTCATTCTCAAATACCATGAAATCTTATTTTTAGGTCAATAGAATAGGGACGAATCTTAACTTTTTGGCGAAGCGAAATTTCTGACTCAATAGATAGTTCTGCATAAATTGTTTGCGTAGATGATTCAGAGTTCTTGGAATTATGATGAAAGCCATAAACTAGCTGTTGTATAATGCAAGTGAAGTGTGGAGCCTCCTTTTCAGACTCATCACGCGTGATGGTTGTTATTTGTTTTGATTTGTGCCTCACTGAGCTCTCTGAGCTCTACCACAATAGGTAGATCAGCATTTGTCACAAATAGGTAATGATTATGTTTTGTCTCAGTGGGTAATCGGTGTGATATATTACGTGCGTCAATGGCCGACTGTTTTGTTTCGTTTGCCTCAGTGTATATGGGCGGTGGCGGCAGTCCAGTGTTCGATTGCAGTTTGGCAAAGTCTGAACACATAACAGCGCTAAAAACACTCATGAAAGAACATTGTCTTCCCCGCAAAATGTTACTAAATCGTTCGGGACCTTCATGAATGCTTCCAGCAATAAATAAATGTTGTGTTTGACATAATTAGAGTACGAAAAAGATGGCTTATTTTATCTTTGAGAAGAGAACCTCGGTAAACAGCAAATCGACCGTGCTTTCAACGTCACACAAATTCATGATTAACAGTTCAATAATTTGCTCCCCAATATCGCAAAATAAAAGGTGACATTCCACCTATAGGATAGTCTGCAACTAAAATCAAGAAATGGAAAAAATGGCTTAGCCCTACAGTTGGAGCAACGGCATTTCGTCACCCAAGAACAGGTATTAGTGGTCTCAAAGGAAGACAAACATTTGTCATCATAATGACTAACAAGTAAGCGCTTGAAGGACGGTGCAGAGAGAGCTTGCCTGAGCTCAGCCGGCAGATCATTCCATAAGGGAACCACACGATTGAAGTAAGATGAAGCAAAGGTCTCAGTCTTAAATATAAAAAAGTTATAAAGTGGTCCCATATTTGCTCTCCTTGTACGTTTGGAAGGGATATAAACGCTCAAAGATGTCTGCCAATTCTCTTCGCATGGACAGTGGCAAAAGCTTGAGGAAAATGATATTTCTAGACTTGTAGTCTGCGTCAGAGCGTAGGATAAAACTCGTTGCTCTGGCATATGATAACGTTTTTTCATTAAAAAATATGTATACATTAATCCCCTATTGTTCAGATTGTTCTTCTATTCTTATTGCGTCGTTTCCAATTACTAAAATAAGGTGCTTGGCCGGGTATTCTGAAGTTGCTCCGACATTTGTACATGTTACTATTCCAATTCCTTTTGCTTACATTTTCCATCTATCAATTATCTTATTAATATAGCTGTATTTCAAATCATTATGTAAGGATGTAAAGAATTTTAAGCGATCTTGGAAGATCGGAATTAAATTTTATGCATGACTATTTGAAGAAAATTGAAACAAAATACAACATCAGACAAGATCTTCTCTCGTCTACAATATATTAGATATGTTCCTATTCCTATCCTTAAACATTCACAACTTACCTGAATGTATTTTAAGCCATGTTCAAAGCCACACAATTCACAAATACTGTGATATTTTCCTCGATATAAACTTCTCGACTCGACTCAACATGTTTGCTCAGAAAGTAGATACATACTTCGTGTAATCTGTCATATTGCGACTCATCGTAGAAACAAGTGGGAAAATAAAAATAAAAATTAGATACATGAAGTATAAAGGTTTTTCAAAAGACACACCTAAAAGTGTGACGTCTTTGCTTGCTCTATCACGTGACGTTATGGAGTTGACTCAGGACTGAGGGGCAACTAGCGTATGTTATGTCAAAACATGTCAAAAGAAGTCCTCAAACTATTTGACTCTTTCTACGACATGAAACCAGAAAACAATCAAAACAACCTCCAGGATTCTACGAGCCATTAAAAAAGAAGCTAGTACAGGAAGTGACGTCATTGATAGCAACCTATACTTCGTATGAAAAAAGGACTTCCGGGTCAACAACGAAAAAAGGCAATTTATTCTAGAAATATTTTTATTACTTTTTCTTTATGAAAGGATTTGTTATCCAAAGTTCTATGTTTTTCTGCTGAAAGTTAATTTATTAAGATCATTTTCTGATTTATTTTAGCGATTAATTTTTGTCGCCCCTGTCATAGGGCAACAACACAGGGTGACCAGTTCTAAATAGGAAACAACTAAAACACTTGAAATTCTATCAAAAATACCCCCCACCACCACACAAGAGGTTTGAGTTCAGATTATGACAGACAGATGTGCATTGAATGTTGCCAGCCCTGTGTAGCAACACCCTTTGGGACTGAAGAGTTGCTATCTCACGATTTATGAGGGGGGTGGGGTGAGGGGCTTTTTTTTTTTTTTAATTTTATTTAAACATATTTATCATAACATTTGCCCCAAAAGCAACGAGACTTAACAAGGGGGCTTACGTCTATTTTACAATATAAATAATAAATAGCAAAAGCGGAAATTAGAAAATAAATACAATAAATACACAATAAATACGAACTAAAATTAATACAACAATCTTATAATGAGATAACAATAGGGAGAAGAAAAAAAACAACAAAACAAAAAAAACAAAAAAAACAAAAAAGAAACAAAACAAAACAAAACAAAACAAAAACAAAACAAAACAAAACAAAAACAAAACAAAACGAAACAAAAAAAAAAAAAACAAAAAAAAAAAACCAACAAAACAAAACAAAACAAAACAAAACAAAACAAAAACAAAACAAAAACAAAACAAAAACAAAAACAAAAACAAAACAAAACAAAACAAAAACAAAAACAAAACAAAACAAAACAAAAACCGGGTCTTTCTGACTACTACTAGGAATAACATACTTTAAACTACACAACTTTATGATTTAAAAATAATAACCTTTTTATCATATGACCCGTACGGTCCTGCTCGCGCGCTCTAATAAAACCATTAGAAAAAGTCACGTAATGGAGGCCGGACGGGTCGACGTAAGCGGGCCGGAAAAACCCGTCCGGCCCTGCATGAAACCGCGCGCTTTCTATTTTTTAATTATTTTTATTTTCGTGAGGGTCATATGATAAAATGCTTATTGACTGAGTTAGGTCGGGCCGTACGAGAAAATATTTGGCTCTCGGTCATTTGTACGTACCTCGCTGCTCTCGGTCATTTGTACGGCAATACCTCGAGCCAAATATTTTCCCGTACGGCCCGACCTAACTCAGTCAATATGTACATAATAGTTTCATAAGTTGAACGTAATCCGATGGTTTTATGATTGATTAACGTAACCATGGCAACAATTTCTGCGTAAAACCTTTTCAAGGGGTTCGTATGTTCCGAACTTCTGTCGTAAAAAAATGAATTTCTTAGTCAATTCATCATGTAATATTTACTTTTTAGGTCAAGTTAGATGCCAAACGTTATTAAACATTGACTAAATATATATTTCTTAAGTTGTTTATGTAAATTTACCAGCAAAGTATAATTATGTCCACAAGGTCCCCACAAGACAAATATACTGTAAAATACATCAACAAATTTTGGAATCAAAGAGTATTTAACGTTTTACTATTAGAGGTTATTATAGGATTAGTCATTTTCTTTTCCTCGAGTATTATTTCTTTCTTGATGACGACATGCATGCGGTTTTGAACAAAATCATGTATTCTTCAGAGATTTTGCTAGTATTTTAGTGAACTTGTCACTCTCTTGAAAATATCCATATTCATTTGTCTTCCCATGCACAACCTATAAACAAAGAAATGATACTCTAGGGAAATGACACGACGTAGTCTGAAATGAGAAAAGATTGCACCCAAGAAGTGGTCTTCTTGTTCTTCTTGTTCTTCTTGTTCTTCTTGTTCTTCTTGTTCTTCTTGTTCTTCTTGTTCTTCTTGTTCTTCTTGTTCCTCTTGTTCTTCTTGTTCTTCTTGTTCTTCTTGTTCTTCTTGTTCTTCTTGTTCTTCTTGTTCTTCTTGTTCTTCTTGTTCTTCTTGTTCTTCTTGTTCTTCTTGTTCTTCTTGTTCTTCTTGTTCTTCTTGTTCTTCTCCTTGTTCTTCTTGTTCTTCTCCTTGTTCTTCTCTTCCTCCTCCTTTCTTTCTCCTTGTATTTCTTTTTGAATTGCGCGGAAAGAACACTGATTCGGAATCGTCTTTTATTATATTCTAAATACCCAGTGTGTTCATTTGCTATCTTGGCCAGTTCCCTTTTCTCACAAAGTGATGCTTACAGTAACAGTGACATTTTTGCTTCCTTCTTCTCTCTTCAAGCGTTGTGAATTTTCTTCATCGGTTTCCATTTTCAAGTTGTCCCCTTTGGACGTCGTCCCTGGCACTTCACAGGAATCAATCTTGCTTGATCTAAGCCACGTACAAAACTTAAATAAAACTTTTTTGAACTGCGGCATACGCCAAGCGTACAAATAAGGGTTAATCGCAGAGTTTAGTAGGACAATTACAAACTGCAAGTCTCTAAGCCAGTGAATAAATTCGCAGGTGCATTTCGTACAAAAGTTTAGGACGTAAATAATGATGCATGCTGGAGCGAAGCAGAGAATATAGGCGAGTAAGACTAGTACCAAAGCCTTTGTAACCTTCGCTTCCCATTTTAAACTGGAGATTTTCTTTTTATTCACTCTGTTTGCTTGTGTGCTCGAAGCTCTTTGACGGCTTAATGACCTTACCTGTTTACGAAGACGATTGAAGATGCTGACATAGACGAACAATAGTACCAGAAAAGTTAGAAGAACAGCGGTACTGGCGAAAATTAAAGAGTAAAATATATACCCAAATTTAAAATAAACCATACTAAGTCCTATCGATACCAGCCAAATAACCAAGGATAGATAGATACACTTCTTTGTAGACAAATAGCTTTTGTATTTCAGAGGGTAGATCACAGCAACGTATCTGTCGATTGTCAATGCACCTAAAGAGAGGATCGAAGCTGTCGACAGAATGAAGTAAGATATGTGGAGGACCCGAATATCTACGAGGTCTATTTTGAGTGCTTCGCTAAGATGGAATACTGTCGATATCGGATCCATTAAGATTCCAACCAAGAGGTCTGTCATCGCGAGACTTAGAATCAGAAAAGTGAACGGGGTTCGTAGCTCGTGGAATGGATCTTTCAGAATGGCGTAACATATCAGAGAGTTTCCTGGAACAGTTACTAGTGTAAGACCTAAAGACACTGTCGTAGTGAGGATGGAAAGATATCTTGGTGCAGAAACGCCAACACACGAACCACTGACGCTGTCGTTTGACATTCTTGCCTTGACAAAATGGCCAATCTCTTTAAAAAAGTCTGCGGCAAAATTTAAGGCACTTAATTGAAATGCTTGATAATGCTCTCTTAAAAGGTCTGGGGCTCCAACGTAGACTTTACATCGAAACTCCAAGCTTTTGCGTATATACCTTTTGTACTCTGGCCAGAAATAAATCCAATTTTGGATGATATAAAAACCTTGATATGAAAGATGAATAATTCGGTAGCCGGATATTGCAAGGATAATTAGCTTTAGCCAATTTGTAAATAGATAATTCTGGTATGCGTAGAACGAAGATGATCTAATTGAAAACGCGATATCCGAATTAGTATTTGAAATAGAACTCAAACTTTACCACATATTTTTGTTTTCTAAGTTGTCGCCGGTTTCTTCTAACTTTCTTCCAGATTTCACGATTTTTTGTTTTCACTTAACTTTAATCAAGTCGCCAAAAGACAGAGTTTCGTAAAAAAATATTTTCTGAAGGCTGTTTTTGTTGAATGCGGGTTTGAAATGTTGACAAAGATATATGTGATCAAGGTGACAGATCTGTAATTAGGAGAATGGTTATTTGAAAAGTATAATAGCAATAGCTGTAGTGCTAAAGATATTATTTCTAAGCTGTTGGGAAGACAAGTGGTGATGACTAGTAGAATACTAATTTGGACTGCGTCAGTGTTTCTGAATAAAACAGTCGGAACTTGTGGATAAATTGAATCACCGTAAGAAGCTTTGTGAAACTGACGTTTCGGGCGTCAGTCCTTCGTCGGAAAAGTGAAAACAACCTACTAAAAAATTATGACTGGGAAGAGCAATAGAAATGTTAGAAATTTGATAATCATTTAGCAGAAACATTCTTGGTAGGGAGGGCCGAGAGAAGGAAAGAGAAAGGAAGAAAGAAAGAAAGAAACTGGATGGATAGATAGATGAACTGGAATGAATGGATGGATGAATCGAAAATAATGACTAACATAATGAATAACAATAATGACAATAATGAAAGATGGATGGACGGACGGACGGACGGACGGACGGACGGATGGATGGATGGATGATGGATGGATGGATGGATGGATGATGGATGGATGGATGGATGGATGGATGAACCGTTGTATGGATTGGTTAATCCATGATTTAGAGATATATTATATAAAACCATACTACCATAAGGCTTTTTTGCATTTTTAGATATTTTTCAATAATGTTTACGGTTTTTTTTTATTCAGCTGTAACACATCTGCCATCACACGTCAACTTCTCAAATTGTGTAAAAATAATATAAGCGAAGTCTTCCAATATTGTATGACACAGGAGATAATTATAACCATCTTGTTCCATAATTTATTGCTTTGGGTGAGTTTACCAGAACTATTAATTGTTAATCTGAAATGTAATGGAAAGAAAGCCCTAACGTGTTATCTTAATCACTAGCTATAGCACTCAACGTTGTATATTAAATTATAATAATGTTTTTTAAACAGTATTAGACCAATAGTTGGCCTGCCTACCTGCCTGCCTGTCTGCCAAATCCTAGACACACTAATACGATCCCAAATTTCTCTTTTTCTCACAAATATTCTTTGTATCATGTTCATTTAAGAAAATATGCAGAAAAAATTAAACAGTTTTATAGGCAGGGATATATTGGATATATTGGATATTATGGATTTGTCGTTTTTTCTCAAAGAAATTTTATTTTTTAACTATATATATTTTTTAACCGTTTCAGGAGGTTGGTGATTGCGCGGGAGGCTGTTATAAATTTGTTTTCTATACCGGGCTTACAGAAACCTGTTATATGGGAATTCTCCTATACAAAAATGTCCCAAAGCAAGTTAAATAGTTAAATATGGGATTGGATATTATGGATTTGTCGTTTTTCAAATAATTTTATTTAAAAGCGTTTCAGGAGGTTGGTGATTACGCGGTAGGCGACTTCAATTTTTTGTTCATATACCGGGCTTACGAAAACCTGTTATACAGGAATTCTCTCCCAATAGAATCCACTAGATAATGAAAATCATTATTCAGTAATTATAAAAGATGAGAGCAGATAATTAAGACGATCGAATGATGACACTGATGTCTTTGATACTCATAGTAAAATAAGCAGCCGTGATAAATTCTCTACTGATTTTCATTGCTGTTCTAAGTACTTGAAATAAAAGCGAGTATCTACATAACAATAGATATCCCATCATGCTCTGTATATATTAGCTTAAACACTCCCTTTTGTGTCACTCTCATCTACGACGCCTTTGAGATAGTTCGACTTCCCACCCACCCGCCCATTCACCCACCCCCCCTCCCACGCGACGCGTAGCGGAACTGTTTACTCGCCAGTACACCGCTGTGCACTCATGTGGCCAGCTCTCCATTTTTCACACATCCCATATCTAAATAGGTATACTCGTATGTATTGTTAGTACTTGGAATGTATATTACTAATTGAAAAGCGCTCTTCATTAATATCCACTAAAAAAACAAAACCTTCCGCTCCGTTTTCTTGTCTTCGATTTGTCATAAGCTGTCATTAAGAAGAGATAACTAGCTAAAAACTAGTGTGAGCTACGTCGGTGTTTCTAACTAAACAGTAATGATAAAAGGGTAAATTATACATCGTGAAAAGATGAAAAAACTTACTGACGTTTCGGACGCTACTCCTTCGTCGGAGTAAAAGAGAAAAAAGGCGATAGAAAGGAGTGTTTATATACCGACAACAAGACAAAAGCAACCAATGGGAACAAGGTGGGTAAGGAAACGAAAGAAACAATCAAAAGACAAGAGAGTGGGTTAGTTAAAAGCAAAGCGTTCATTAATCCCGTTGGAAAGTTGCAAGTGTAAGGTAAATCTTTGATCCTTCCTTCACATAATCACTTCGTAGTATATTAAATTTCACGTTCAGAATAAAAATAAATATTTACCTACACATAGTTGTTGTTCCGGGGCCTGTTCAAACAATGAACTATGATTACTGTCCAGTCTGAAGTATATTAAAGGAGAAAATTAGAAGAAATTATATATTTTTAGTAAAACAGTGCTCGGATTTTTTTTCAAAATGAAGAAAATTTTATTTTAATAAAAAGTTTTTTTGAATTTTACTATTATTTCTCCAAGCTTTTCCTTTATTTTTGTAGGGAAAAACATTCCCTTTTTACTCAGTATTTCTTCGAGTTTTCTGGAGTCATTTAAGCGATTGATATGACAAGCCTTTGCACAGCTTACCTGAAAGTGAACGTGTTGTCTTTCTTTCGAGTCTTTTCCCTCCTCTTGAAGTTCTCCATTTCTTAAGTACAATAACTATAATATTATCTATAATCTTTTTAATAATTTTGAATCGCATAAATTCACGAAAGCCAAATATTATTGTCAACAAATCATAACTTAATCGCACTAAAACGATGACAATTGTTGTCAATTAGGATAAAAGTAAATTAAAGTGAGTTTCATTAATTCCCATCAATCTCAAAGTCGAAAGACGTATTATAAATCGTATGAATTGGAAATATATAATATGTTGATTTTTACGGAGGAAGATAAATCAAAGAACCCGGGGAATAACCGGTAACCCTTCTGGAACTAACATCTAACATGATGTAAATAATTAATGAGTTAAGTTAAAGTTTTTATTTCAATAGCTGGAGCACATTACAAGTCAGTTCTTTCAGACACACGGCGATTTGTCCTTCGGGTTTGATGACTAACAGAAGTCAACTCCGGGTGTATAGGAACCGTAAAAAATAAGTTCTTCGCACCATTAAAAAAAGATTGACTACAAAATATATAAATATATGGATTTGCAGCAGCGTTTACAAACGTCAATAAAAAAGTAATTTCAAAATATCTCCCATCACAGACACTAGAAGATTTACCAAGCCGATTTATGAAACAATAAAGATAAATCGTCCAATATGGAAGTACACACAGTGCGAAGAGAAAAACTATCGTCAAAAGCATAAGACAAATACGATAGTTTTCTTTTCGCTTTCTTTCCGAGCGTTGGTTGTTTATATTTTCACCTACTGGTTTTTGACCTAATAGTTTGATAATTATTGCAAAATAAAGCACAGTAACAGTTAATAGAGGAGTAGCGATAAACAGCGTAAATGTAACTGTAGTAAACGCTTCAAAAACACCTTCACTTCCTAAGTTCATGAAACAATAGAGTTTGTCCTTGTATTGAAAGACGTTCGTGTACAAAAATAATGGAGAGCTAAAAGCAGTGGCTATAACCCAACTTAGAGCTATCGCTAAAGCTGAAATCTTTTTAGTAACAAGGTTTTTGGTCGGCCAGTAAACGAGAACAAAGCGGTCCACTGCTATCCCTGATAAGCTTCCAGTTGAAACAAGCTCCGAGAAGAACCAGGAAAAAACGCAAAATTTACACAAGAATGATCCAAAGTTTCCACTAATTTTCCATTCGTGGTCGTTCACAAGTGCTTTGAGCGAAAATGGAACGTTCCATACAGTAAAGAGAAGATTCGAGATCACCATGTTTAGAATGAAACAATTACTTGCTGTTCGCATTCGCTGGTTGGCGTTCTTGTAAATTATGGCAATCATTACGAAATTCCCAATAAACGACAGGAACAACATTACAGAATAAGCTGTAATTTTAAGCACTTTGCTAACCTCACTTTCAGAGTAGAAATAACTATGGTTATCAGATGAAGTCGAATTATTCATCTTCTTTTCTTGTCGTTTGAGATTCCTCTTTGTATTTCCAAAGTACGATATATTCACCTTTAATATTTTTGCTGTTCTCAACTTTTTAGAATAGTTCTGAACTTTAATTCTAGTTCTTTAAGCGGAAAAAAAATCATACAAAAGTTCCTTATGAACTATTAGCAAAAATAGAAAAAAAAGTCGAAGATTTCCGAAGGTGTAGTGTTAGTTCAACCCACGACTCCAACTGCAAAAACAATAGTCCTGTCGTTCTACATATACTCCATTTACAGTCCAATGCCTGCCTGATTTATAATTTATGATCACACATTTTTATCTAAAAACGAGAATATTTGATGTAATATTTATATAAACTTGACATCTTTCATTAATTACATTCAATGTCATAGAATTTTAGTTTTCTAATCTGTAAAGTTGACTTGGAATGTTGATCTATCGTTGACAATGCCAGTAGCTCTATTCTATAAGAGCACTTTTCTTATCCTAAAGATGGCTTTTAGCGAGCTTTATTGACTTTGTTTCTAGTTTGGCGTCCTTATTTCGTATGAACCATTTACTTAAGCGCTTTTAAATTAGTACTGAAATTATGAACTAGTATGAAAATACGGACAGAGTAAATGAAGATACGAGTATTTTAAACTTCAAGAACGGCGATTCTATATATAACTTTTTTCAACATTTTAAAATAAAACTTCAAGCATTGTCCATAATTTTAATCTAGGATAAGGCTAAGGGTGTACAGTATAGGATATAGTAATGTCAGCGTTATCTCTTCATCGTTTTTGAGCCACTGATTTTTAGCTTTCCATTTAGTACAATCAAGTTTCTAGGTAAAATGAAATAACTGTGCGATGTCTTCCCGCCAATTTAAAAGCATGTTGGCCAGAAATGTTCTCAACAGATGAAGATCACCCATAGAGTCCCTCAAGGGTCGGTCCTTGGTCCGACTCTATTTCATATACAAAATAATGGGATTTCCGATGCCTGTAAAAACAATTATGTAATGCAGCATGCTGATGATACCGAGATATATTCTTGCTCGGAAGACATTAATATAGCCGAAGAGAAAGTTAATCAAGACCTTATCGTATTGACATTTGGCTAAAGTGAAACAGTCTTATTAGCAATCATAAGAAGTCTGAGGCAATGCTAATAGACCTTTCGTGAATTCGCTGGAGTAACCACGAAACAATGGCTCCAAGTCGAGGTTAGACTTCATGTGTTTATTCATTCACTGTATTTTACCAAGTCCAACCTCGACATGGAACCATTGTTTCGTGGTCATTCATCATGCGCATGCATTCGGGAAAGGTCTTACTATTGGATCAATCCGTATCTAATACACATACGTTATACACCTATTTCAATAAACGTTTTCATCACCAAAGGCAATAAGCGAAAGGAGATAGGTGACAGGCGAAAGGAGATAGGTCATTCCAAAATCCAAGAATAGCTGGAATGATTTGTGTTTCTGCTTCTTATTCTCGTCAAGAACGTGGACCTTAGTGTTGAGACTGATTCAATGTTCTTTGTATTCAACGAAACCATTTCCATGTCGGAATGACCTATCGCCTATTGCCTTTGGCGATGACAACGCGTTTATTGAAATAGGTGTATATCTTCCAGGTATGATACAATTCAATACAATACAGGAGACGTTATTAGGTTCCCTGAGGGGATCTTCACAACTATAAAACTATAAAAAGAGTATCAAAAATTACAATAAAATTGAAATAGAAAGATAATGAACTTCCACTGTTATCGAATATCTAATGCCTACCAATAATAATAAGGACGAACTACTATAAGATACTATACTACAATTATAAATAATTAATAAAAGAAAAAAGAAAAAAATCTGCAAGGCATTAAAAATAATTACTTAGCCAGTTGCGCAACAACGCTGATTGAAGATTACGCTTAAAGGAAGATACAGAAGGACAGTTACGATGCTCATCAGAAAAAAAATTCCAGATGTACGTGCCGCGATAGAAAGACGATTGTTGCTCTAAAACTGTCCGACACCGTTAGAAAGATGGAGACTGTCTATTTCTAGTGTCGTATCTATGAATTTGTGACCTCTTAGAGAATAACTCAATTAAATACGCTTTGAAGGCACTATATAGCTCACATTAATTAAGGCTTCGCCATATCGTCAAAAAACGATGACATAAGTCTTATTGATAACACATCATGTTCGCTTCAGTTATATGGACTTTTTGTTGAGCCCGCAGTCAACAGTTATTTCCTTTTTCAAGTCGTGTGAGCAAGGCTAAAGGTTAACTAAATGCAAAAGCAGTAACATGGCTGTCAGCTTCTTCTTATGGTCAGTAACATGGCTGTCAGCTTCTTCTTATGGTCAGTAACATGGCTGTCAGCAGTAACATGGCTGTCAGCTTCTTCTTATGGTCAGTAACATGGCTGTCAGCTTCTTCTTATGGTCAGTAACATGGCTGTCAGCTTCTCCTTATGGTCAGTAACATGGCTGTCAGTTTCTTCTTATGGTCAGTAACATGACTGTCAGCTTCTTCCTATGGTCAGTGACATTTTGTTAAGATTACGTTTGTAGTCACGCGTAAACTTGTCAAATTTGTTGAACCTTGAAGGTTTAAATTATGGAACACAAGTCTTGACACTTCATAAAATGGACCTTTGCGATAATTGCTGATCAAGTTGAAGGACTTGCCATCTTCTTCTGGTAACAGAAGGTATTGTTTTCTATTTGGGAAAACAGGATAAGGAAGATAGATTCTGTGCTCAATCTCATCTGTTTGGAGATTTATGACGTACATGACACTCTGACCAGTCACGAGTCGTGTGATCACGAGATATGACCTTGATACGAACAAAATATTAAGAAATGATAGCCTCCGTACATCAAGAGCCATCTGACGTGCTGACTATGAATATAGAATCGTTATAATGTTATGCAAGAAGGTGTCCATCTTCAGAGACATGAACCGCGTCGTCTATATTGATACTGGGCAGATCGAGATAGGGACAACTGCACATCCTTTTTGCTAGTGGGTACACGGGAATGGGCTGCTTTGCCCAGTCAAAGTGATATAGGAGCATTTCTCGGTAGATGTAGATAAAGTTCGCTTTAAATGGTGAATTAAACCGACCATATAAGGAAATGAGTTCTCAATATCATTAATAATCCTCCATTCCATCAGCTCTACTTCACCATCTTTATTGATAAAGATTTTACATTTTCTGGCCCATTGCGTTTCCATGTTCTTGTCACCACAATATGGCCTTCGCAGCTAACGTCTATTGCAGTACTATCTTCATTCACTGAAATGGTATTATGTACGTGTCCCGTTAGTCCTTCAATGACGTAGATCTTGTTGTCATGACAACCCTTGATAACAACGAAGCAACCCTGATGGTCTCCAAACACGTGACATGTTTGTATTGCATCATGGGGAGACTCGTATTGACTGATCACTTCAAGTGTTGTTGCGTCTAATATCTCAATCTTGTTCCCGTTTTCTTGGGCAACAACGATGAACCAATCACGTTGCAGCAGTTCTCTCAGTGAAATAAAAATCCTGTCCCAGAAACAACTACACCGTATCTCTTTAAAAAGAACAACAAGGATTACGAGGCAATTCTCTGTTTTTCTTTAAAGGCCAGTAAAAACAGAAACGATTCAGTTATGATGAATTTTCCGCGATCAGAGTTTTAAAATCTGAGATATTCCATCATATTTGTTGAGCTTGTGGGACATGATTTTTCATGTTCACTTCAGTTATATGGAAATTTTGTTGAGCCCGCAGTCAACAGCTATTTTCTTTTTCAAGTCATGTAAGCGAGGCTAAAGGGTCAATACATGCGAAACAGACCAGTAGTAAGCAGTTATGTGTGCCAATTTCTCCTTATGGTCAGTGACATTTTCTTAAGATTGAGTATGTAGTCACGTGCAAACTTGTCGAGTATGTTCTCAACTAAAATTGGATCGAAGACGTGTGTCTTTATTGAAGACCTCGAAGGTTTAAATTATGAAACACAAGTCTTGACACTTCATGAAAATGATTGCTGATCAAGTTGAAGGACTTGCCATCTTCTTCTGGTAACAGAAGGTATTGTTTACTATTTGCGGGGAAAGCAGGATATGGAAGATAGATTCTGTGCTCAACCCTATCTGTTTGGACGTTTATCACGGACATGAAATTTAAATCAGTGATCACGAGATATGACCGTGATAGGAACAAAAAGTTAGGACACTCTAGCGAGAATACGTCACTTGCCCATTTTTTAAGCAAAGAGCCATCTGACGTGTTCACTATAAATATGGAATTTTTATGATGGTATGCAAGAAGGTGACCATCCTCAGAATGAATTACGTCTTCTACATTACTTTCACGGGGAGATTGGTGAAACGGAGGTTCACTCATCTTTTCTACTAGTGTAAATGGGTAGATGGAATTGAGCCCCTCTGCCCTGGCATAGTGATACAGGAGCAGTTCTTGATTGGTGTATGTAATCCCCTCATGATCAATCCAATTCATCCGCTCTACTTCACCATCTCTAATTGTAAAAAGATTACCTCTTCTTGGCCCATTGCATATCCATGTTCTTGACACCACAATATGGCCTTTGCAGCTAACGTCCATTACAGTACTATCTTCACTCACTGTAATGGTGTTATGTACGTGTCCCGTTAGTCCTTCAATGACGTAGACCTTGTTGCCACAACAACCCTTGATGACTACGAAGCATGCCTGATCATCTCCAAACACGTAACATGTTTGTATTTTATCATGAGGAGACTCGTATTGACTGGTCACTTCAAGTGTTGTTGCATCTAATATCTCAATCTTGTTCCCGTTTTCTTGGGCAACAACGATGAAGTTGATGTTCGGAGAGGTGGTTATGAGCTTTTTGCCAAGAAAGGATTTCGACGTGATAGAGCGTCCATCAAGTTGAAACGTATATACTTCAGTTGACAGTGAATTTGAACAAGAAATGGGTAGAACAGCTATAAACCCATCCTTACATCTGAGTAGATATTGTAGGTAAAATAGGGTCATTGGATCAAGTCGTAAGGCATTCGATCCTGTCGTTTCTAATAATGGAGTCTGCAATAAACTGTCCTCGTCAAAATAAGGAAAAAGTGGTTTTGGCGTTATTTCGACAATCACTTCCTTCGCATGTGCAGCTTGAAGAACGAATCCAAGGTTACAACCATATGAAATGTCACGAAAAAAGTTAGGATGATCTTCGAGAGTTATATTGTTCATGCGAAAACCAAATGTCAAATCTTTAATTATTTCCAGTAAAGAACTAGATATGATATCACAGCCACTAATGGAATCAACAAAGCGTTTTTCTTTTTTATGATCAGTCGTTAATGCAGTCAAGAGGTAAATGTTAGAAAAGAACCCATACTTATCTCCTTTGATGACTGATGAGCGTTTATCTACAAGGTGGCAAAGAAAGTTTAGAGCATACTTCTCGCTGTCTGTGAGATACAATCGTTTGTCCAGATCTTTTTTTCCGTTTCGTATGTCACTCAGGACATCATTACACTGACTGGCAAGTACTTCTTCCCCGTCTTCTACAAGAACACTGAAGTTATGTTCTTTATCTTCTTGAAGGATCAACCAATCAAATACTGATTTGTGAAATGGTGTCACGTGATCCCCCTCAACAGGAAACAACCAATGGAGTGAGTTCAACGCATCTTTTCTTTTCATTTTCTCTTCGCGTGGGACTTCACGCTCGCTCTTGAGACAAAGAATATTGTAAAACATGTTCTTTGGCAAAGGGTTTCTGGTTGCCACAACAGCTTCAAGCATCTTGTAGAACCCTTCCTTGTCTGATATGAAAGGTAATAATACTTCTTTAAGACGAGAGAAATAATTCTCATAAACTGATGAGATCCCCTTAGGAAACAGCTGCAAAACTTTCTCTGGTGCCAGTGATGCAACATTTTCTCTTTTCATATAGTCGATGACAAAGAAAGCAACTAAAAACAAACCTTCTGTCATTTCCACTAGGTTCTTTACAAGATCTGCATTATCGTCATTGTCGCATTGCGGATTGAGGGCTTTAAGCTCGAAGCTCAAAAATGTTTTAAGATCTTTGATATTAGATTCATCTTCTGGTCTTATTTTTACAGCAACAGTTGAATCAAGTGCAGAGGTATTTGTTGATGGTCTACTGGTTAGAATAAACCGAAGCCATGAAGGGAAGCATGAAAGTTTTTCCTTTAGTGCCTTCAGTAGTTCATCTTTTGGATCATGCGAACACTCGTCTAGAGCATCTATAACAACGACCAAGTGAGAGTCTTTTTGTTCCACTTCACACAATGGTTCCTCCAGCAAAATGGTTAACAGCTCTTTGCAGTTCATCTCGGAAACCTTCTTACCCAAATCTGTTCGCAATTTGCTTACTAAGGCATCTCGATAACCAGGAACAGTGTCACACATCTGCCTTGCTATAGACTGCAACATCAACCTTGGATTGTTTCTTGTAGCGTTACTGAACTGAAAGAAGTGACATGCTGCAAGACATCCAAGATCCTCGTATGTCTGACAAATCTTAGCAGCAAGAGTTGATTTGCCCATACCTGGACCAGCGGTGATTAGCATTATACACGAGTCTGGTTGGTCACTGTCAACATGGGATTTGACTTGATCTAGAATCCACTGGCGAGTGTTTGGGTGGAAAACCTTACATTTTGTATTTATTTCTGGTCTAAAGTCGGAAATAGCCAGCTGTTGGATCTGTTGATTGATTTGTCGTGCTTCGATACACACATTCCAGACGTCATCTACTTTGTCCTTAATATTTGCTGTGTCTGACTTGAGGTCTGCTGTGTCTGACTTGAGGTCTGCTGTGTCTGACTTGAGGTCTGCTGTGTCTGACTTGAGGTCTGCTGTGACTGACTTGAGGTCTGCTGTGTCTGACTTGAGGTCTGCTGTGTCTGACTTGAGGTCTGCTGTGTCTAACTTGAGGTCTGCTGTGTCTGACTTGAGGTCTGCTGTGACTGACTTGAGGTCTGCTGTGTCTGACTTGAGGTCTGCTGTGTCTGACTTGAGGTCTGCTGTGTCTGACTTGAGGTCTGCTGTGTCTGACTTGAGGTCTGCTGTGTCTGACTTGAGGTCTGCTGTGACTGACTTGAGGTCTGCTGTGTCTGACTTGAGGTCTGCTGTGTCTGACTTGAGGTCTGCTGTGTCTGACTTGAGGTCTGCTGTGTCTGACTTGAGGTCTACTGTGACTGATTTGAGGTCTGCTGTGTCTGACCTGAGGTCTGCTGTGTCTGACTTCAGATCCTCTAGCTGTGTTTTGACATCCTTATTTGATATATACCAATCGTAGAGTAACTGGATGTAGTCTTTCTCTCCCAAAGGAGCAGACTTCAAATCATCTATATCATCTTGACTCAGTCCCAGTGATAGGAGAGCAGATGAGATATCTTGCCAGTTTTGTTTAAAGTCATCATCATTTATTTCAGTGCTTGGTTTGTGTGCTATTGTATTGTTTCTGTAGTACTTTATCCTGGCAAGGTTAGCCTCTAGTGAGTTGTCTGCTACAGGTGGTAAGGCATCCCATCCAGTTGCTGGTTCTGTAAGTCCACAAATATTTCTTAGAAGAACAAACAGTAAAGTGATATCAAAGTCTTTAGATTGAGGGTCGCTCCCATTTGGTGGATACAGTTTGTCCCATTGGTCAATATTCAGTACTTTCCCTTTTAGTTTCTTCAGCTTTTGTAGTGTTCTTCTAGTATTCAAGAAGTCTTTCAATGGAGATGGTAGATATTTCCCATCAAATACAGAACAAAGTGCTTGTGTGCCTCCATCGACTAGTAACCTACAAAGCTTGGTGTAGTTGATCTTTTCATCTGTTTCTTTGCACCAGCTTGCCGAGGCCATCACTAAGCAAGGAAGTACAAAAGTAATGATAATTAATGCTTTTATGATTTCTAAATTTCTTACACAGTTACTTTTACTAAACTTTATTTCAGCTAGGTCTAGTGTGGTGACTTTACTTGAGCTGAAGAGCAACTGTTAGTTCTATAGAAATATGTGCTGATGATGGAAAACCAAGAGCAATCAGATAGCCCTTCATTGAAGGCTGGTAATGAATTTCAATAGATGTAATCAGTTGATTGATAACTGGAACATTTAATGATGAACAATAAAGCAAGTTTAACAAATTCACGTCTGATGATAGTCATTGTCTATATGATCTTCTACCCGAGCAGAGAAACCGCAAACTGCAGAATCGAGGCCGTAATTTACGATTTTGGGCGACTTAGAAAATTTTGAGTATAACTAAAATACCGTCAAACATTTCTTACAAATACGAGATCGAAATAAATATAATATAATGAAATTTCTCATGATGCATGACGTTTATTCATTAATTGCATGCGTATATTGCAGCGACAGTTGCAGTGAGGCGAATCCAACTGAATCACGCAGACCAAAAGATCAAGTGAACAAAAAAAACCGCACTTACCATCAATCTGAAGACATAGAATAAATTAGGAATAACAAATGGAACTGTGACGCAAATTAAACATAATGAGGGAATTTTTTTTCATTATGTCGATAGTGAACTACTTCGTGACTATAAAATACAGACGAACGATGATCAAAATAAACCATGACGTCATCCGGCCGAATCCGAGGGAGGATGAAAAGTACCCCCTAAAAATAACCCCCTTTTGCTCAGAAGGGAACTCGAGCCTCGATGTTGTAGAACGCCCCCTCCCCTACGGGCCCAGGGCAGCCCGACGGGGCCCGTGATGCAGAATTCCTATTTGTATACTACTTTTATTCCTAATAAGTGATTCAACAAGAATTTTAAAAACGAGGTCTTCTCTCTTTCGTTCCTGAATTAATTGTGGCAGTCAGTAAAAATTGTGGGGGGTAGCCTGGCTCCGCCGGCTCCTCGCTCCTCATGTTGCAGAACTCTCATTTCATATCTACTCAAACCCGACTCAAAAATAACATTTCGAATTCACTTAAATATTTGAGCCTAAATATTTCAGAAATTATATCCCATTGTTTTTGAAGCGATATGATACTTCACTTTAAAAAACGTTTTCTCCGAAGTTTGGATAGGACAAGTTGTAGAAATTTCACTACAATCTAGATGAAGTTCTGGGCCATTGATGTAGGAAGTTTAAAGAAAAAACTTTAGTCTTTAGTCGTTTTGAAGAAAATAGCGAAAATCTCATATTTCATTAGTAAATCATTCTTTATTTATCAAGTTTTTAAAAGTTGATGTTGATTTTCGAAAGGTTTATCCGCAATACTTGGAAAACGAGACGTGAAAACTTCAGTCAAAGCAATCCATTCAATGGTAAAGTTTCTACAGTGCGATTTTTTAAATTTTGGGTCGAATTATAAAGCAGAGTCATAACTTTTTTTCTGCCCTTGATTTCCCAATTACATTTATGCACAGGCTGCATTTGTACTAGATGATAATATTCTGAAAATTTCAGAAAAAAAAAACCTGATGAGGGGAAAAAGCCTAAAACTAAAAATAGCACTGTTTGATTTTCGGCCGTAATAGGCTAAACACTTTGAAAATCTTAAAATAAAATACACTGTTAGAATCTAGCATTATTAAAGTACAACATGAAAGATTTAGTTAAACTGTTTCAAATTTTGGAAAACATATACAAATATGCTTTACAATATCACAAATCACTGCAAATTTTCGTGGGAAATCAATCAGTAATTCAAATTAGTATTGAAATTTCACATTAATTCATTCTCAAATACCATGAAATCTTATTTTTAGGTCAATAGAATAGGGACGAATCTTAACTTTTTGGCGAAGCGAAATTTCTGACTCAATAGATAGTTCTGCATAAATTGTTTGCGTAGATGATTCAGAGTTCTTGGAATTATGATGAAAGCCATAAACTAGCTGTTGTATAATGCAAGTGAAGTGTGGAGCCTCCTTTTCAGACTCGTCACGCGTGATGGTTGTTATTTGTTTTGATTTGTGCCTCACTGAGCTCTCTGAGCTCTACCACAATAGGTAGATAAGCATTTGTCACAAATAGGTAATGATTATGTTTTGTCTCAGTGGGTAATCGGTGTGATATATTACGTGCGTCAATGGCCGACTGTTTTGTTTCGTTTGCCTCAGTGTATATGGGCGGTGGCGGCAGTCCAGTGTTCGATTGCAGATTCAGGCAAAGTCTGAACACATAACAGCGCTAAAAAAACTCATGAAAGAACATTGTCTTCCCTGTAAAATGTTACTTAATCGTTCGGGACCTTGATGAATCCTTCCAGCAATAAATAAATGTCGTGTTTGACATAATTAGAGTACGAAAAAGATGGCTTATTTTATCTTTTAGAAGAGAACCTCGGTAAACAGCAAATCGACCGTGCTCAGTTTCAACGTCACACAAATTCATGATAAGACCCACTGAACGAACATCCTGCACACTCCAAAAATCATATCGACAACCACAAATCGAGATCCTTTCTGGCATATAGCACACAAAGATCCCAATTAGTCTTGCTGCTCACCTAATGACTCGCACTAATAAACGATCATCCGCCGGCTACCCCCTCCAAATTCAAACTAAAAATAGCACTGTTTGATTTTCAATTCGGCCGTAAAAGGCTAAACATTTAGAAAATCTTAGAATAAAATAAACCGTTAGAATCTAGCATTATTAAAGTACGAAAAATAAAAAGATAAGTTAAATTGACGCACTAGTTTTGCGACTGAAGTAAGCGAGAATAAAATTGTTCAAAATTCGCTAGCAGACACTACTCTAAAATTTTCAAAAATGCTGTTCAATCCTTTCCGTGCCTCCAAAATATACTTTATAATGTCACAAAACCGCTCTATAAATTTTCGAGGGAAATGAACCAGTAATTTGAACAGTAATTCAAATTAGTATCGAAATTTCACATTAATTCATTCTCAAATATCATGAAATCTTATTTTTAGGTCATAGAATAAGGACGAATCTTACCTCAATAGATAGATAGTTCTGCATAAATTGTTTGCGTAGATGATTCAGAGTTCTTGGAATTATGATGAAAGCCATAAACTAGCTGTTGTATAATGCAAGTGAAGTGTGGAGCCTCCTTTTCAGACTCGTCACGCGTGATGGTTGTCATTTGTTTTGATTTGTGCCTCACTGAGCTCTCTGAGCTCTACCACAATAGGTAGATCAGCATTTGTCACAAATAGGTAATGACTATGTTTTGTTTCAGTGGGTAATCGGTGTGATATATTACGTGCGTCAATGGCCGACTGTTTTGTTTCGTTTTGTTTTGCTTCCTTTGCCTCAGTGTATATGGGCGGTGGCGGCAGTCCAGTGTTCGATTGCAGATTCAGGCAAAGTCTGAACACATAACAGCGCTAAAAAAACTCATGAAAGAACATTGTCTTCCCTGTAAAATGTTACTTAATCGTTCGGGACCTTGATGAATCCTTCCAGCAATAAATAAATGTCGTGTTTGACATAATTAGAGTACGAAAAAGATGGCTTATTTTATCTTTTAGAAGAGAACCTCGGTAAACAGCAAATCGACCGTGCTCAGTTTCAACGTCACACAAATTCATGATAAGACCCACTGAACGAACATCCTGCACACTCCAAAAATCATATCGACAACCACAAATCGAGATCCTTTCTGGCATATAGCACACAAAGATCCCAATTAGTCTTGCTGCTCACCTAATGACTCGCACTAATAAACGATCATCCGCCGGCTACCCCCTCCAAATTCAAACTAAAAATAGCACTGTTTGATTTTCAATTCGGCCGTAAAAGGCTAAACATTTAGAAAATCTTAGAATAAAATAAACCGTTAGAATCTAGCATTATTAAAGTACGAAAAATAAAAAGATAAGTTAAATTGACGCACTAGTTTTGCGACTGAAGTAAGCGAGAATAAAATTGTTCAAAATTCGCTAGCAGACACTACTCTAAAATTTTCAAAAATGCTGTTCAATCCTTTCCGTGCCTCCAAAATATACTTTATAATGTCACAAAACCGCTCTATAAATTTTCGAGGGAAATGAACCAGTAATTTGAACAGTAATTCAAATTAGTATCGAAATTTCACATTAATTCATTCTCAAATATCATGAAATCTTATTTTTAGGTCATAGAATAAGGACGAATCTTACCTCAATAGATAGATAGTTCTGCATAAATTGTTTGCGTAGATGATTCAGAGTTCTTGGAATTATGATGAAAGCCATAAACTAGCTGTTGTATAATGCAAGTGAAGTGTGGAGCCTCCTTTTCAGACTCGTCACGCGTGATGGTTGTTATTTGTTTTGATTTGTGCCTCACTGAGCTCTCTGAGCTCTACCACAATAGGTAGATAAGCATTTGTCACAAATAGGTAATGATTATGTTTTGTCTCAGTGGGTAATCGGTGTGATACATTACGTGCGTCAATGGCCGACTGTTTTGTTTCGTTTGCCTCAGTGTATATGGGCGGTGGCGGCAGTCCAGTGTTCGATTGGCAAAGTCTGAGCGCATAACAGCGCTAAAAAAACTCATGAAAGAACATTGTCTTCCCCGCAAAATGTTACTAAATCGTTCATGACCTTGATGAATGCTTCCAGCAATAAATAAGTTTGTGTTTGACATAATTAGAGCACGAAAAAGATGGCTTATTTTATCTTTTAGAAGAGAACCTCGGTAAACAGCAAATCGACCGTGCTTTAACGTCACACAAATTCATGATAAGACCCACTGAACGAACAGTCCTAAATTGACGCACTAGTTTTGCGACTGAAGTAAGCGAGAATAAAATTGTCCAAAATTCGCTAGCAGACACTACTCTAAAATTTTCAAAAATGCTGTTCAATCCTTTCCGTGCCTCCAAAATATACTTTATAATGTCACAAAACCGCTCTATAAATTTTCGAGGGAAATGAACCAGTAATTTGAACAGTAATTCAAATTAGTATCGAAATTTCACATTAATTCATTTTCAAATATCATGAAATCTTATTTTTAGGTCATAGAATAAGGACGAATCTTACCTCAATAGATAGATAGTTCTGCATAAATTGTTTGCGGAGATGATTCAGAGTTCTTGGAATTATGATGAAAGCCATAAACTAGCTGTTGTATAATGCAAGTGAAGTGTGGAGCCTCCTTTTCAGACTCGTCACGCGTGATGGTTGTTATTTGTTTTGATTTGTGCCTCACTGAGCTCTCTGAGCTCTACCACAATAGGTAGATCAGCATTTGTCACAAATAGGTAATGATTATGTTTTGTCTCAGTGGGTAATCGGTGTGATATATTACGTGCGTCAATGGCCGACTGTTTTGTTTCGTTTGCCTCAGTGTATATGGGCGGTGGCGGCAGTCCAGTGTTCGATTGCAGTTTGGCAAAGTCTGAACACATAACAGCGCTAAAAACACTCATGAAAGAACATTGTCTTCCCCGCAAAATGTTACTAAATCGTTCGGGACCTTCATGAATGCTTCCAGCAATAAATAAATGTTGTGTTTGACATAATTAGAGTACGAAAAAGATGGCTTATTTTATCTTTGAGAAGAGAACCTCGGTAAACAGCAAATCGACCGTGCTTTCAACGTCACACAAATTCATGATTAACAGTTCAATAATTTGCTCCCCAATATCGCAAAATAAAAGGTGACATTCCACCTATAGGATAGTCTGCAACTAAAATCAAGAAATGGAAAAAATGGCTTAGCCCTACAGTTGGAGCAACGGCATTTCGTCACCCAAGAACAGGTATTAGTGGTCTCAAAGGAAGACAAACATTTGTCATCATAATGACTAACAAGTAAGCGCTTGAAGGACGGTGCAGAGAGAGCTTGCCTGAGCTCAGCCGGCAGATCATTCCATAAGGGAACCACACGATTGAAGTAAGATGAAGCAAAGGTCTCAGTCTTAAATATAAAAAAGTTATAAAGTGGTCCCATATTTGCTCTCCTTGTACGTTTGGAAGGGATATAAACGCTCAAAGATGTCTGCCAATTCTCTTCGCATGGACAGTGGCAAAAGCTTGAGGAAAATGATATTTCTAGACTTGTAGTCTGCGTCAGAGCGTAGGATAAAACTCGTTGCTCTGGCATATGATAACGTTTTTTCATTAAAAAATATGCATACATTAATCCCCTATTGTTCAGATTGTTCTTCTATTCTTATTGCGTCGTTTCCAATTACTAAAATAAGGTGCTTGGCCGGGTATTCTGAAGTTGCTCCGACATTTGTACATGTTACTATTCCAATTCCTTTTGCTTACATTTTCCATCTATCAATTATCTTATTAATATAGCTGTATTTCAAATCATTATGTAAGGATGTAAAGAATTTTAAGCGATCTTGGAAGATCGGAATTAAATTTTATGCATGACTATTTGAAGAAAATTGAAACAAAATACAACATCAGACAAGATCTTCTCTCGTCTACAATATATTAGATATGTTCCTATTCCTATCCTTAAACATTCACAACTTACCTGAATGTATTTTAAGCCATGTTCAAAGCCACACAATTCACAAATACTGTGATATTTTCCTCGATATAAACTTCTCGACTCGACTCAACATGTTTGCTCAGAAAGTAGATACATACTTCGTGTAATCTGTCATATTGCGACTCATCGTAGAAACAAGTGGGAAAATAAAAATAAAAATTAGATACATGAAGTATAAAGGTTTTTCAAAAGACACACCTAAAAGTGTGACGTCTTTGCTTGCTCTATCACGTGACGTTATGGAGTTGACTCAGGACTGAGGGGCAACTAGCGTATGTTATGTCAAAACATGTCAAAAGAAGTCCTCAAACTATTTGACTCTTTCTACGACATGAAACCAGAAAACAATCAAAACAACCTCCAGGATTCTACAAGCCATTAAAAAAGAAGCTAGTACAGGAAGTGACGTCATTGATAGCAACCTATACTTCGTATGAAAAAAGGACTTCCGGGTCAACAACGAAAAAAGGCAATTTATTCTAGAAATATTTTTATTACTTTTTCTTTATGAAAGGATTTGTTATCCAAAGTTCTATGTTTTTCTGCTGAAAGTTAATTTATTAAGATCATTTTCTGATTTATTTTAGCGATTAATTTTTGTCGCCCCTGTCATAGGGCAACAACACAGGGTGACCAGTTCTAAATAGGAAACAACTAAAACACTTGAAATTCTATCAAAAATACCCCCCACCACCACACAAGAGGTTTGAGTTCAGATTATGACAGACAGATGTGCATTGAATGTTGCCAGCCCTGTGTAGCAACACCCTTTGGGACTGAAGAGTTGCTATCTCACGATTTATGAGGGGGGTGGGGTGAGGGGCTTTTTTTTTTTTTAAATTTTATTTAAACATATTTATCATAACATTTGCCCCAAAAGCAACGAGACTTAACAAGGGGGCTTACGTCTATTTTACAATATAAATAATAAATAGCAAAAGCGGAAATTAGAAAATAAATACAATAAATACACAATAAATACGAACTAAAATTAATACAACAATCTTATAATGAGATAACAATAGGGAGAAGAAAAAAAACAACAAAACAAAAAAAAAAAAAAAAAAAAAAAACAAAACAAAACAAAACAAAACAAAAACAAAACAAAACAAAACAAAAACAAAACAAAACGAAACAAAAAAAAACAAAAAAAAAACAAAACGAAACAAAACAAAACAAAACAAAACAAAACAAAACAAAACAAAACAAAACAAAACAAAAACAAAACAAAAACAAAACAAAAACAAAAACAAAACAAAACAAAAACAAAAACAAAACAAAACAAAACAAAAACCGGGTCTTTCTGACTACTACTAGGAATAACATACTTTAAACTACACAACTTTATGATTTAAAAATAATAACCTTTTTATCATATGACCCGTACGGTCCTGTTCGCGCGCTCTAATAAAACCATTAGAAAAAGTCACGTAATGGAGGCCGGACGGGTCGACGTAAGCGGGCCGGAAAAACCCGTCCGGCCCTGCATGAAACCGCGCGCTTTCTATTTTTTGATTATTTTTATTTTCGTGAGGGTCATATGATAAAATGCTTATTGACTGAGTTAGGTCGGGCCGTACGAGAAAATATTTGGCTCTCGGTCATTTGTACGTACCTCGCTGCTCTCGGTCATTTGTACGGCAATACCTCGAGCCAAATATTTTCCCGTACGGCCCGACCTAACTCAGTCAATATGTACATAATAGTTTCATAAGTTGAACGTAATCCGATGGTTTTATGATTGATTAACGTAACCATGGCAACAATTTCTGCGTAAAACCTTTTCAAGGGGTTCGTATGTTCCGAACTTCTGTCGTAAAAAAATGAATTTCTTAGTCAATTCATCATGTAATATTTACTTTTTAGGTCAAGTTAGATGCCAAACGTTATTAAACATTGACTAAATATATATTTCTTAAGTTGTTTATGTAAATTTACCAGCAAAGTATAATTATGTCCACAAGGTCCCCACAAGACAAATATACTGTAAAATACATCAACAAATTTTGGAATCAAAGAGTATTTAACGTTTTACTATTAGAGGTTATTATAGGATTAGTCATTTTCTTTTCCTCGAGTATTATTTCTTTCTTGATGACGACATGCATGCGGTTTTGAACAAAATCATGTATTCTTCAGAGATTTTGCTAGTATTTTAGTGAACTTGTCACTCTCTTGAAAATATCCATATTCATTTGTCTTCCCATGCACAACCTATAAACAAAGAAATGATACTCTAGGGAAATGACACGACGTAGTCTGAAATGAGAAAAGATTGCACCCAAGAAGTGGTCTTCTTGTTCTTCTTGTTCTTCTTGTTCTTCTTGTTCTTCTTGTTCTTCTTGTTCTTCTTGTTCTTCTTGTTCTTCTTGTTCTTCTTGTTCTTCTTGTTCTTCTTGTTCTTCTCCTTGTTCTTCTCTTCCTCCTCCTTTCTTTCTCCTTGTATTTCTTTTTGAATTGCGCGGAAAGAACACTGATTCGGAATCGTCTTTTATTATATTCTAAATACCAAGTGTGTTCATATGCTATTTTGGCCAGCTCCCTTTTCTCGCAATGTGATGCTTACAGTAACAGTGACATTTTTGCTTCCTTCTTCTCGCTTTAAAGGACAACTGACCCCAAAAATTGCCGTTTTTCATATAAAACTACAACGTACATAGATCACATAAATTCAACTTTGAACTCTGATACAGCTTCTATGTCGCCGAAAAGAAATAATCAATTCGCGAAAAATAGCAATAGAAGAGCGCCATATTTGAGCCCGCAATAAATTACCGCATTAATGCCGTGACGTCACAACGTGAAGCTTGCATTCCAAACTTGTTGAGTTTGTATATTTCGAGTGCTAGTCGATCTTTTAATAGTCTAAGTTAGAGTAAGTTTCTTAATCCAGATGGTCCATTGTTGTGTGCCAGAATGCACCAACCATTCTTCCAAAACTGAGTCTGTTAGCTACCACAAAATTCCTAACAAAATAGCTCTTCAGAAGGCATGGATAGCGCGGATAAAGAGAGAGAACCTGCCGCCTTTGAAGAACTGCTACGTTTGCAGCGATCACTTCGAGGATTCATGCTTTGAAGTGGATCTGATGGAGCAGTTAACCGGGATAAAAAGGAAGAGGAGATTAAAGAGCGATGCTGTTCCGTCAGTATTCAATTTTTGCAAGCCAGCTAAAAGAAGAGCTACATCAGAGAACCGGCTCAAACGCAAACAAAACGAAGAGGTGAGATAACATGTCATTTATACATAACATAGTTTACATTGTTTTTCGAAATAATCACTCATGAAAAAGACTTATTAATGCATACCGAAGCGAGTCATCAATCATTAGCTATTTATGCTTTCATAGATGAAATGTTGCTTAAAATCATAAGTATAGCTAGTAATATTTGATCGATACTTGAAATTTTCAAAATGGTTATTTGCACGTGTTTAGTTTACATTTGATATCTATTCGTAAACCATAACAATGTTGCCGTAATATTCCAAATTTGCTTGGATAAATGACCACGGAAGAATAATTTATAGCATTGTTGGTTAATATGTTTATTTTGTATTATTTAAGGTAAAGTAGGCCTCGAAGAATGGTTTATAGTATTGTTGAAAACATTGTTTATTTTTGTATTTTCAAAGAATGTGGAGCAGCTATGTGCCACAATAAATCCCTCGTGTGAAGATCCACCAAGTATGGAAACACCAGAGTTCTCTCCTGAACCACTTTGTAAGGAGATTGGTGTTCAGTGTTGCCTTGGTTGTAGATATGTTGTAACATCCACTGTATCAACTCAGACAGAGCCTGGATACTATAAAGATGCCGACACAACAACAGTTTACAATCCCTCCCCTTCACCAAACATCAGTAGAGATGAAATACTCAGTGTGAGCTTCCACGACCACAGCTACAGTACTAGCTATCACCCCTCACCAGTAAAGTCAATGCCAACAGTGTCTCCACAAAAGTCAGAAAAGTCTTTGTTTTCAGAGGAAGAGGGACTCCCACTAAGTGATGATGATCATGGTTTCATTGTTTCATCACAAGAGACAGTTTCAACAGCGGACAGTGAATTAGAGCCAGAAAACAAAGACTGCAATAAAACTCTTGAAAACCATATCAAAGAACCTAAATATTTGGTATTTAACTCTTGTTTGCAGCAGTTATTCAAGTTTTGTAGAAGCTGTGGAGCACCTGTCGCTGATGTCAACTTTGTATGTCAAGGCAGCCTACTTATTGTGACAACTATATGTATGAAACATCATGCTTTGACATGGTACTCACAGCCAATGTTAAATCGCTTAGCTATTGGGAACTTGTTGATTTCCTCATCACTATTATTTACTGGTAATACTTTTACCAGACTTCAAAACTTTGCATCCTGTCTTGGCCTAAAATTTCTGAGTGAGAGGGTCTTTTACAGACATCAGGAACGTTACCTATTTCCTGTTGTTAATGATGCTTGGAAGAGAGAGGAGGCTGCTGTAATTGAAGAGCTGTCAAATAAGGACATAGTAAATCTCAATGGTGATGGCCGAAGTGACAGTCCTGGCCATAGTGCTAAATATGGCACATATACTATGATGGAGACAAGCACAGGGAAAATTGCCACCTTCAGCATTGTTCAAGTCTCTGAAGTAACCAGCTCCAATGCTATGGAGAAAGAGGGGTTTCTAAGGTGTTTGAACACTTTAGAAGACACGGTCAGTATAAAATGTATCACAACTGACAGACACACATCCATCACCAGCACTATGGCAAAAGATTTTAGCCACATCAAACACCAGTATGATGTGTGGCATCTTTCCAAGTCAATTGTAAAAAAGCTGAACAAGAAAGCAAAATTGAAGAAAAACCAAGAGCTGGCACCCTGGATACAATCCATTTCAAACCATCTTTGGTGGTGTGCTGCTACATGTAATGGGGATGTACAACTTTTGAGAGAGTAGTGGAAATCTGTTGTTCACCATTGCGTGAACAAGCATTCCTGGAAGGATGCAGAGGTATTCAAAAAGTGTGCCCATCCTCCCCTAACCCGCAGACAAGTGCGCACCACACACTGGATCAAGCCGGGGTCACCAGCTCATGTGGCCCTAGAAGAGGTTGTCCTTCAACCAAAGTTACTTAATGACTTGGCAAGATTGACCGACTTTTGTCACACAGGAGGGCTTGAAGTTTATCATTCGATGATGCTGAAGTATTGCTCAAAAAGAGAGCACTTCTCTTACAAGGGAATGGTTGCTCGTACTCAACTTGCTGCCATTGACAACAATTTCAATACAGCTAGAATTCAAGCAATTGTTCAAAAAGGCCCAAGGAGTGGAGAAGCTCGTTATCGCAAGTGCTTCCCTAAGATGCACAAGCGCTGGGTTGTTAAGCCAGTCTTACAAAGAAAAAGCTATGCTTTCCTCCCTGAGCTACAACTGAAAGTACTTGAAATTTGTGAGGGTGGCATGGAGGCTGCAGGGGTTGACCCAATTGAAGAGGTTGAATTACCAAGAAACATTGCTAGTGTTCCTGCCCCAGACAAACAGGAATTGATTGAACGACACCGGTCAAGATTTTCTAGGTAATTAATTTAAATGGAATGTAGTAGAGACTAAAAACACTAAAATGTGTAGTGTTAAGTGATGCTAATTCTAACCATTTCCTATTTTTAATTAACACTATTTAGTAGAAAATAATGCAAAGCATCATTGGCACTCTTTTAGTGATTGTACTCTAGTGAATAGCTGTTTTGAAAGAACTGTCAAGTAAGCCTGTCGTCCCAATCCCCCTCATCTTTGAACAGTTGTGTTCATTACTGGTAATAATTACAATGCTTCTACAAATGGGAAGGTACATGACAGACCCAAGTAAAACTGCTATAAACAAAATATGTAATTAATGTGAAGGGGACCTGATTAAAGTGGTAGATAAGTTTGCAGTTTTTAGATGTTCAGATGAAAATTTTATTAAAATATCATTACCACTTAGGAAACGATTGACTTTTAAATGAAATCTTAAAAGAGGTCTTTTCTTTAACTATCTACGCTCCATTATATATGGGGTCTCTCCCAGTATGAATGTAGTATAGAAAAAATTCCAGCTGAATAGTGACTTTCGCTTTCACTCATGGGAATCAAGATGTTCATTCATTTGCTCTCAGTGAATTAATCAGCACATGATTACTGAGCTGCAAAGGGCCTATTTGCCTGGAAAAAAAATATATGAGCCATAAATGGCTGACAAGCCTGGATGCCAAGATTTCCTAGTGCCAATTTGTCTGACAATGAGACTAGTCAGTACCGAGATTCTAAGATGGGGTGGGATTCTATCACCAAGAGAATATTTTTTTCATTTAGCACAATTTTTGAATCCATTATAGCATGCTACTTCAAGGCAAATTCTTTATAAACAATACTGACTAGCCTTGTTTTCAGACAAATTGGTGCCCAGGAAATATTGGTTATCCATGTCTAGTATAACTGCAAAATTTGCTTGGTTAGCTCATGATTTTGTCCACTAGTGCTTTGTACACTAGGTTCTCTATTCAGCTGGATATTTTGTCTAGGTGTAGTTGTTTTTAAATAATAAAATATGCAAAACCTAGAAAACATTTATATAAACAACTTTCTATATGTACTTCATCTAAAAATAAATTCATGACTAATCTTATACATTTTGGTCTCAGCCTTTCCATGTTTTCCTTTTCAATTTATCAATTCAGAAATCCTGATAGAAAAAAATCCACTCTGTGTATATGAAATGAAGTAAGGAATAAATAAAATGTATATAATAACTCCATGTAACTTTAGGCCAAGCTAATCATCTGCATAGTGAAAACCTTCAAATTCAAAGTCCTCCTCTAGTCCAGGGGGAGGGAAGTGTGCTCTGATGCACATGACAGCACAAGAGGGCAGAACAACCCGAACTTCCTTTCCAAGGACTCCCCAGCACCATCTTGCTAGTTGCCTATATGCAATGTGTCTGTACTGCTTGTGCTCTGGGCCTTCATACGCATTACTGTACTGCTGTTTGTACTGAGCCCATGCGGTTCGAAGAACATACTTATTGGCACAAACAGGTAAGAATCCAGGATGTTGAGTAATGCATGGTGGTGGTTCATCAGCATCTCCATCTTCAACAACAGACTGGCATGTTGCAACCACTTTTTCGATTTCTTGGCAACAAATGCATTCAGATATTGAATCCATAATTTGGCAGCTACCACAGGTACACCTATTTAACAGAAATAAAACAATTCTTAGTATCTTTGAACATTATCAACGATTGTCCCAAGTGAGAATATACATACACAACTTGTGACACAACTATATCCCTGTATCTATATCCTGCAGTATATAACTTATTGACTATCAAGCGATGTTTTTAAACATGTTTTTAATTAAAATTGTGAAAGTTGGTATTGCTTTTGGTCGCAAACTGGATTCATGCATACCAATATCTAAAGAACATATTGCAAGAACACGAGTGGCAAGATACGATTTTATATAAAATGGATATGTAGTTCAGTTTTGTGATAAGACAGAAGTACGACTTACCAATCTGAATTTGTAAGTCGATTGTTCTCTTGTTCATCGTCTTCAATAATGTCACTGTCAGATCCTTCTCTGAACTCTTCATCTGAGGAGATTTCTATTTCTGGTTCAAACTGATATGGCCGTAAACCAAATTCGTCGTCCATTCCGAAAAATTCTTGAGCGAAATCGTCTCCCGAGCTGTCCGAGCCTTCGGAAGAAGAATTAGATTCTGACATGCCTTTAATTTGATGACCAAGTTGTATTTTTTCGCAAAATATTGAGTAAAACGTATAAGAAACTGAGGAAGAAGTCAGGCAAACAACTGGAAGCTTGAACTCTTGTGACGTTGTGACGTCATTACGCTATTTTTCTGAGCCCGCGATAAAAGCGCAAGATGGCGGCCACCAGAGCGATATATGCGATGTTTTCAAAAAATTGTTTTAGAAAAATGGATGCTCTATCCCCTTTAAAAACTGGATTTTTGGACTTCTCAAATGATGTAGTTCCTCTTAAAAATGGGTCATTTTGGAGGGTCAGTTGTCCTTTAAGCGTTGTGAATTTTCTTCATCGGTTTCCACTTTCAAGTTGTCCCCTTTGGACGTCGTCCCTGGCACTTCACAGGAATCAATCTTGCTTGATCTAAGCCACGTACAAAACTTAAATAAAACTTTTTTGAACTGCGGCTTACGCCAAGCGTACAAATAAGGATTAATCGCAGAGTTTAGGAGGACAATTACAAACTGCAAGTCTCTAAGCCAGTGAATAAACTCGCAGTTGCATTTCGTACAAAAGTTTAGGATGTAAATAATGATGCATGCTGGAGCGAAGCAGAGAATATAGGCGAGTAAGACAAGTACCAAAGCCTTTGTAACCTTCGCTTCCCATTTTAAACTGGAGATTTTCTTTTTATTCATTCTGTTTGCTTGTGTGCTCGAAGCTCTTTGACGGCTCAATGACCTGACCTGAGTGCGAAGACGATTAAAGATGCTGACATAGACGAACAATAGTACCAAAAAAGTTAGAGAAACAGCCGTACTGGCGAAAATTAAAGAGTAAGATATATACCCAAATTTAAAATAAACCATACTAAGCCCGATCGATACCAGCCAAATAACCAAGGACAGATAGATACACTTCTTTGTAGACAAATAGCTTTTGTATTTCAGGGGGTAGATCACAGCAACGTATCTGTCGATTGTTAATGCACCTAAAGAGAGGATCGAAGCTGTCGAGAGAATGAAGTAAGATATGTGGAGAATCCAAATATCTACGAGGTCTATTTTGAGTGCTTCGCTAAGATGGAATACTGTCGATATCGGATCCATTAAGATTCCAACCAATAGGTCTGTTATCGCGAGACTTAGAATCAGAAAAGTGAACGGAGTTCGTAGCTCGTGGAATGGATCTTTCAAAATGGCGTAACATATCAGAGAGTTTCCTGGAACAGTTACTAGTGTAAGACTTAAAGACACTGTCGTAGTGAGGATGGAAAGATATCTTGGTGCAGAAACGCCAACACACGAATCATTGACGCTGTCGTTTTACATTCTTGCCTTGACAAAATGGCCAATTTTCTAAAGAAACGTCTCCGGCAAAATTTAAGGCACTTAATTGAAATGCTTGATATAAATGATCTGAATGTAACCTGAGGCTCCAACGTATACTTTACATCGAAACTTCAAGCTTTTGCTTATATACTTTCGTACTCTGGCCAGAAATAAATCAAATTTTGGATGATATAAAAACCATGACATGAAAGATGAAAAATTCGGCAGTCTGATATTGCAAAGATAATTAGCTTTAGCCAATTTGTAAATAGATAAGTCTGTTATGTGCCCGGGGGTGTACCCCCATATATGGACTATACGGGGATGATCTGCTGAACAGAGTATGGTTTTTTGAGCTTCCTGTCATAAACAGTATGCAATTTCACTCAAGTTCCAAGTTCTTCACGAGTTTCCTGTCATATTCAGGGTTTCTACTTTCGTATTGACCGAAACTGGTTATTATGGTCGCAAAAAAACGATACACGAGATGACATGATATTTGAAACAGGAACTCAGTGCAATAAATTATATCTTTTTTCATAAACAGGGTCTACAAATTTCAGAATCCCAGAATCCCAGCGGAATACCCCTACCCAAATTGGGGGGGGGGGGGGGGGGGGAGGGGGGTATATGTCGGAAGATGATCTAATTGAAAACGCGATATCCAACTCAATATTTGGAATAGAAGCCAAACTTTACCACATATTTTTGTTTTCTAAGTTGTCGCCGGTTTCTTCTAACTTTCTTCCAGCTTTCACGACTTTTTGCTTTCATTTTAATTTATTTAAGTCGCCAAAAGACAGAGTTTCGTTAAAAAATATTTTCTGAAGGCTGTTTTTGTTGAATGCGGGTTTGAAATGTTGACAAAGATATATGTGATCAAGGTGACGGTTCTGTAATTAGGAGAATGGTTATTTGGAAAGTATAATAGCAATAGCTGTAGTGCTAAAGATATTATTTCTAAGCTGTTGGGAAAACAAGTGGTGATGACTAGTAGAATACTAATTTGGATTGCGTCCGTGTTTCTGAATAAAACAGTCGGAACTTGTGGATAAATTGAATCACCGTAAGAAGCTTTGTGAAACTGACGTTTCGGGCGTCAGTCCTTCGTCGGAAAAGTGAAAACAACCTACTAAAAAATTATGACTGGGAAGAGAAATAGAAATGTTAGAAATTTGATAATCATTTAGCAGAAACATTCTTGGTAGGGAGGGAGAGAAGGAAAGAGAAAGGAAGAAAGAAAGAAAGAAACTGGAAAGATAGATGGATGAACTGGAATGAATGGATGGATGAATCGAAAATAATCGTATAATGAATAACAATAATGACAATAATGAAAGATGGATGGATGGATGGATGGATGGATGGATGGATGGATGGATGGATGGATGGATGGATGGAGGGAGGGAGGGAGGGATGGTGGGAGGGAGGGATGGAGGGAGGGATGGAGGGAGGGAGGGAGGGAGGGAGGGATGGATGGATGGATAGATGGATGGATGGATGGGTGGGTGGGTGGGTGGGTGGATGGATGAATGGATGGATGGATGGATGGATATATGGATGGATGGATATATGGATGGATGGATGGATGGACAATAATTGTGTACAGAAGTAATACTGTATATTGTCATGACATTGTCAATTCTTTCAAGCGATAAGAGCGATCCTTAGTTGTAGCCCTGAAATAGCGAACTAACAGGCAGTACAGTTAATTAACACTCAAAAAATCTGAGTCAACAGTACTGTCTCTGCTTAAAAATATCTGCAAATGGTCAGACCTTCGCCATCTCTTGCTCAATCCATGATTTAGAGATATATTATATAAAACCATACTACCATAAGGCTTTTTTGCATTTTTAGATATTTTTCATCAATGTTTACGATTTTTTTCATTCAGCTGTAACACATCTGCCATCACACGACAACTTCTCAAATTGTGTAAAAATAATATAAGCGAAGTCTTCCAATATTGTATGACACAGGAGATAATTATAACCATCTTGTTCCATAATTTATTGCTTTGGGTGAGTTTACCAGAACTCTTAATTGTTAATCTCAAATGTAATGGAAAGAAAGCCCTAACGTGTTATTTTAATCACTAGCTATAGCACTCAACGTTGTATATTAAATTATGTTTTTTAAGCAGTAATAGACCAATAGTTGGCCTGCCTACCTGCCTGCCTGTCTGCCAAATCCTAAACACACTAATACGATCCCAAATTTCTCTTTTTCTCACAAATATTCTTTGTATCATGTTCATTTAAGAAAATATGCAGAAAAAATTAAACAGTTTTATAGGCAGGGATATATTGGATATTATGGATTTGTTGTTTTTTTTTCAAAGAAATTTTATTTTTTAACTATATATTTTTTAAAGCGTCTCAGGAGGTTGGTGATTGCGCGGGAGGCTGTTATAAATTTGTTTTTCTATAGCGGGCTTACAGAAACCTGTTTTACGGGAATTCTCCTATACAAAAATGTCCCAAAGCAAGTTAAATAGTTAAATATGGGATTGGATATTATAGATTTGTCGTTTTTCAAATAATTTTTATTGTTTTAAGCGTCTCAGGAGGTTGGTGATTACGCGGTTGGCGACTTCAATTTTTTGTTCATATACCGGGCTTACGAAAACCTGTTATACAGGAATTCTCTCCCAATAGAATCCACCTCTAAACAAACAAAAGGAATGATTTTCCAATTATCTTGAGAGCTCGCATTTAATTTACAGCTTTTTGAAAATAAATTATAAATATTTTAGACGACAAATAAGTTTATTTTGTTTTAGCCTCCAAGGATAATTTAGGATCTTAATTTATTTTGTAGGAGTGTAAATATAACGTTCATCTGTAAATAATTGATTGGGGAACTTAGTATTAAAAGAAATAGCGTAAACTAAAATAAACTTGAAAATGCCCCAATTGATTTGAGAACCAGTATTTGAAAACATGGTGAAGATAGAAAAGAAAAAAAAAAAAAAAAAGGAATTGAAAAAAGAAGGAAGGAATGAAAGAAAGAAAATAGTAGAGAAGAAGAAAGATATTTTTCAAAAAACCTCATATTTTTGAATTGCACTTCTCGCACCGTACCGCCGCTCGTCCACATACTTAGTTCACTCCACAAGCATCAGTACAAAACTCAACTCAACTCACATGTTGATTTTTACGAAGGAAGATAAATCAAAGAACCCGGGGAATAACCGGTAACCCTTCTGGAACTAACATCTAACATGATGTAAATTATGAATGAGTCAAGTTAAAGTTTTTATTTCAATAGCTGGAGCACATTACAAGTCAGTGCTTTCAGAAACACGGCGATTTGTCCTTCGAGTTAGATGACTAACAGAAGTCAACTCCGGATGTATAGGAACCGCAAAAAATAAGTTCTTTGCGCCATTAAAAAAAGATTGACTACAAAATATATAAATATATGGATTTGCAGCAGCGTTTACAAACGTCAATAAAAAAGTAATTTCAAAATATCTCCCATCACAGACACTAGAAGATTTACCAAGCCGATTTATAAAACAATAAAGATAAATCGTCCAATATGGAAGTACACACAGTGCGAAGAGAAAAACTATCGTCAAAAGCATAAGACAAATACGATAGTTTTCTTTTCGCTTTCTTTCCAAGCGTTGGTTGTTTATATTTTCACCTACTGGTTTTTGACCTAATAGTTTGATAATTATTGCAAAATAAAGCACAGTAACAGTTAATAGAGGAGTAGCGATAAACAGCGTAAATGTAACTGTAGTAAACGCTTCGAAAACACCTTCACTTCCTAAGTTCATGAAACAATAGAGTTTGTCCTTGTATTGAAAGACGTTCGTGTACAAAAATAATGGAGAGCTAAAAGCAGTGGCTATAACCCAACTTAGAGCTATCGCTAAAGCTGAAATCTTTTTAGTAACAAGGTTTTTGGTCGGCCAGTAAACGAGAACAAAGCGGTCCACTGCAATCCCTGATAAGCTTCCAGTTGAAACAAGTTCTGAGAAGAACCAGGAAAAAACGCAAAATTTACACAAGAATGACCCAAAGTTTCCACTAATTTTCCATTCGTGGTCGTTCACAAGTGCTTTGAGCGAAAATGGAACGTTCCATACAGTAAAGAGAAGATTCGAGATCACCATGTTTAGAATGAAAAAATTACTTGCTGTTCGCATTCGATGGTTGGCGTTCTTGTAAATGATCGCAATCATTACGAAATTCCCAATAAACGACAGGAACAACATTACAGAATAAGCTGTAATTTTAAGCACTTTGCTAACCTCAGTTTTAGAGTAGAAATAACTATGGTTATCAGATGAAGTCGAATTGTTCATCTTCTTTTCTTGTCGTTTGAGATTCCTCTTTGTATTTCCAAAGTACGATATATTCACCTTTAATTTTCTTACTGTTCTCAACTTTTTAGAATAGCTCTGAACTTTAATTCTAGTTCTTTAAACGGAAAAAAAACTCATCCAAAAGTTCCTTATGAACTATTAGCAAAAATAGATTTAAAATTCGAAGATTTCCGAAGGTGTAGTGTTAGTTCAACCCACGACTCCAACTGCAAAAACAATAGTCCTGTCGTTCTACATATACTCCATTTACAGTCCAATGCCTGCCTGATTTATAATTTATGATCACACATTTTTATCTAAAAACGAGAATATTTGATGTAATATTTATATAAGCTTGACATATTTCATTAATTACATTTAATGTCATAGAATTTTAGTTTTCTAATCTGTAAAGTTGACTTGAGATGTTGATCTATCGGTGACAATGCCAGTAGCTCTATTCTATAAGAGCACTTTTCTTATCCTAAAGATGGCTTTTAGCGAGCTTTATTGACTTTGTTTCTAGTTTGGCGTCCTTATTTCGTATGAACCATTTACTTAAGCGCTTTTAAATTAGTACTGAAATTATGAACTAGTATGAAAATACGGACAGACTAAATGAAGATACGAGTATTTTAAACTTCAAGAACGACGAGTCTATATATAACTTTTTTCAACATTTTAAAATAAAACTTCAAGCATTGTCCATAATTTTAATATAGGATAAGGCTAAGGGTGTAAAATATGGGATATAATAATGTCAGCGTTATCTCTTCATCGTTTTTCAGCCACTGATTTTTAGCTCTCCATTTAGTACAATCACGTTGCTAGATAAAATGAAATAACTGCGTGATGTCTTCCCGCCAAATTAAAAGCATGTGTAACCCAATGTTGGCCAGAAATGTTCTCAACAGATGAAGATCACCCATGGCCTTCAGGGGTCGGTCCTTGGTCCGACTCTATTTCATATATACAAAGTAATTGGATTTCCGACGCCTGTAAAAACAATTATGTAATGCAGCATGCTGACGATACGGAAATATATTCTTGCTCGGAAGACGTTAATATAGCCGAAGAGAACGTTAATCAAGACCTTATCGTATTGATATTTGGCTAAAGCAAAACAGTCTTATTAGTAATCATAAGTAGTAGGGTAGGGATGGCACGGGCCGGATTTCCTAATTTTGGGGTGGATTTGAGTATATTTGCGGTGGATTTAATTATGTTCTAATACGTCACGCATTACGTGTATCATATGCGGTGGATTTCATTATCTTTATTACTTATTACCATAAAATGACGGGGAGAGTATTGTTAGGCAGGTTTGGACAAGTCTTTTGCTTACCAATCCAATTTATAGAGCGCAGCAGCAGTAAGGGGGACTCGCGGTGGATGTCGAAGATTCACGGGTTTAACAGGCGTTTTGAGGAACGGTCCGGCACGGGAAATACCCGCGCGACAAGTCCCTTACTGCTGCTGTGTTGGGAATCAAAGATATCGCAAACGGAGGTTAAGATATTTGTTGGATATACGATGCATGAATGTAAAAAGTTCACCAATGACTTCTGTATAATTTGCCTAAGATCCAAAGTTAACATACCCAAGCCCAAGGGTTTCTGGTGTTGTGGTAAAAAAATGCAAATAGAAGATGACACGTCAGCACAGTGTTACGAGTGTGGTAAGAATATTCGTAATGCCGTACCAAATGCTACCAGAGAGCAATATTACGCCAATAGAGGTCGTACGAAAACACCTTATAAGAGAATAAAATACTTTAGGGACTGGATGAGTCATATCCAAGGTCTTCGGCCGGTATATTTAGACAACGAAGTAAAGAAGAAAATCATAGACCACTTAGAAGAGCCAACCCCACAAAGTCTACGGAAGACATTGAAAAAATTAAAACTAGGGAAATATTACAAAGCTATTCCCTATCTTTTGTCTGAAATTACCGGCGACCCTATTCCCGAGGTTTCTGATATGACAAAAGCCGAGTGGATGTTTTGTCGGCTGGATAAGGATATTCCTTATTACCCTGACGTAATTTACGAAATATTTCACGAAATCGACCCCAACCACCCCCTCTTGGGATGGATTCCAAGAAGATAGTGAATCTTATGGCATAAGATGAGAAATTAGCATAAATATTACGCGTAATAAGGTCATGCCGTGTATTACGCGTAATAAGGTCATGCCGTGTATTACGCGTAATTTCCAGACTGTCGTTCGATATGTAAACGAAATCCTGTCACGCTTTTTTCAAAGCAGATGTTTACTGAGCAAGCTTTCTTTGAAGCTGTTCTTTCGCTTCTTGGTAGATTTTTTTGCAAGATTCCTCGGAAAGATCTTTCACGATGGTTTTTTTATTACCAGACTTTAACTCCCCGTATTTCTTTTCCTCCGCGAGGATCAAAGAGAACTCCACGTCGTTGATTTTACGGTCCCGCAGAGCCTGAGACACCAAATCGGCGATGGTGTTAGCCTTTGCTTTTGCTAGGGCTATATGAGTGTCGTGCTTGGATATCTTACCGGACAATTGTTTCATAATGCCTGTCGTAACGGCGGAAACGATGCCGCAGACGGCTCCAACGCTGGCTAAAGGAACGCCAACTACCAGCCCGGGTCCAGTTAGGGAAGTAGCAACGCCGGTACCTGTTAGTGCCACGGACAGAGACCCGGAAGTTATCGCTATTTTATGCAGCATGCTTCGGGCTCTAGCATACTTTTTCCTAACCTCCTCATAGTGTTTTGTTTGCCTCTCCAAGTAAGCCAGGATTAAATTTGCTTTATTTAAGCGAAAGTTTTCGGCGTTCATCTCATTAGGACCTGTATCCTTAGTGGTAGTGTGATAATTAGGAACATCTGGGTATAACTGAGGTGCTGATGGTATAACATCCATTATATATAGTATGTACGACGCTTTTGGGAATGATATTGAGGAGCAGCCACATCACGATAATCGAGATTACTGGAATTGGAGAGCATTTAGGAAGATGTTTCCGCATGCAGACCCTAGTAAGTTTGAGCGTAGACCTGATGGGATTTACTTCAACGGCGAAAGAATGTACAGTAATGCGGACTTGGAGCCAAAGGCGACCGCCAAGCCACCAAAACCCGTGCATAAAGAAAGGCTACCTAATTTTCCAAAGAATCTATTAATAACCAACCAGGATTACCCATTTTACGATGCTGAAGGTGGCGTAAACAACTTTGATAAAATAGTAACACACCTAAAGATTCCAGTGGGTAAGCAAACCTTTGACGTAGTAATAAGGGATATCTTTAAGGATTTTAACCTTACGCACACTTCAGGAAAAGAAGCCCACGAATGGTTAAAGGGGCCTAACTTTAAGTACTGGCCGCAGCAGTTAAACTTTGCCGTCTGGGCGGCTACAAAGGGCTGCGGGGTTGCCGCGGATATGTTCAACATTGCCTTTCTAAGGTTCCACGTTGCCTTTACTATGCGGCGCATATTGAAGGAGCTGAGAGTGCCCCTGCCGGGGGAAAAGCCATTCAATAGAATGAATAACCACTACGATTCCGCTGCCCTAGAAAGGCTAATGAATGAGTTTAAGCCGCAGCAAAGAGACTTTCGTTATCGGGAGGGTGCCACGCATGGCTTGGGCATTATTTATGCTTGGCATGTTGACGGCGTGCGTCCGGCAGATATGTATCATCAAAAATACCCCGGGGTCCTAAAGTTTTACGACTTGGGTGGTCGCAAGAATTTACCCCAGTCCTTGGGATCCTTTCGTATTATTAAAAGGAAAAGGCCTAAGAAACCTAGCCAGGATCAACCGCAGCATTGAAGCATTCGTCTACTGCACCCTGGGAGCGCAGGTAAATACCCGCAGCCCCATTGTTGGATCCCAAGGTGCTTCGCGGGAAACGCATCAGGAATTCCTAACCCTGTTTGAGTCCGCAATAATAGAAAATGACATATCGGTGCAGAGATATCAACTTGCGGTGCAGCAATCTAAAGTGCGGCTAGATTATGCCTTGAGTCCTGGTTGTTGGTTAATGCCAAGTAACTTGGTTATTAACACCAATTCCGTTGTGGGTTACAACAACAAGCTGCAGCGAGCAACCAAAGACATGAAGTTTGGGGCGAATGACGTGAACTCTGATACTACCAAGGGCATTCCTCACTTCGTAGAGAAGCCAAAGAAATCACACGCAGAAAGACCCGAACCAAAGAAGAAGCCCCAAGAGAAGGCCCTGCCTACGATACCTGAGGAATATGACCATGACTTACTAAAGGCCGGCGTAGCAGTTGCAGGCGTTGGTCTGAGTTATTATATATGGCGATGAACAACCCCTACGTAGCTGGAGTAGATTGTGTCTATACGACTTACACAGGCGAGAAAAAATACGACCAGGCATCTTGGGTTGATGTCACGGGCATGTCCGTGAATTTGAACTACTCAGGAAAGAAGTTAATCCTTTGTAGTATTTGCATTGGCACGAGCAGCCATGCCAACGTCGGCTTTAGGTTCCTGGATGAGAATGGCGTACTGCAGCCTATGAGAAATAAGACAAACAACAGGGAGCCTACGCATTTCTCCGTAGAGCCCACCACAACCAGCGCCGAGAATCTTTCCGTTTGGACTTTCCACATGGTCGCCGATTGCCATGGGAAGGTAAAGCCGCAGATAAGAGTAGACGATACGGGAAAGGTTACGGTAAATAGCATAGAAAATCAAAGGGATACTATTTATAATCACGCAACCATCAGCACTTTTACGGTGCTTAGCCTTTAAATATATGAACCCACACGCGAAGGAAGATTGGTTCCTTCATTACCTGGAGGAGAAGGAATACTTAGAACAGCATTGGTATGACACCGGGCTGTGGGTGAAGGTTGGGGGCTTGGGATTAATCGTGTGTACTATTACCATTAACACGGGGTATTCGTGCAATGCTGGGTTTAGGATTGTCGATGAGAATGACTATTCATTACTGCCTTACAGAAAAAAAGATAATAATAGGAACCCGACCCATTTTTCGTCGGAGCCCCCACCGCGAAGCACAGAGGACATAACGTCAATAACTTTTCACATGATAGCCAATTGTCAATATGCGAAGCTTCAGGTTCTTCCCAACGACGTTGCCTACTTTCGAATAAATGGTCAAGGCGCTGCTTCCGCTGATGCTGCTTGGTGCCATAAACCCATTTCTACTATGACTGCCCTACCCCTGATACCAAATTATCAAGGCGGCGCGAATACTATCTTTACTTATCCCCAGTCGAGAACGCCCCGGGCGCCCGACGACGATAAGCCACCAGTAATACACAAGGATAAGATTAAGCCTTCATCTTCTTCAGGAGGACCACCCCAATAGCTACGACTAATATCCAAATGTTATTCCCCACGAACTTCAACAGTTCACCGCCGGCCCTAAGTGCCAGGCTAAGAACGCTACCAAGCAGCCCAGGAAGACCGGCTGCCATCTTTTTTCCCAAGTCCGTCAGCCCATTGCCTAATTTCTTTACGCCCGCGCCTGTAGCCTTAAGCGCGGACAAGATAACTCCTACTACGCTTGAAATAGCGACCGCAAATGCCAGCGGCACGCCATACTTCAAAAGGGCTCTTTTTACCTTTTCCCTGGTGGTAAGCCCCAACTCCCTTTCCAAGCCTTCTCTTTGCGTACGCAATTCCACCAGTCTTTCCTGAAGAGCCTCTAATTCCCTTTGGGCTGCTTCCCTTTCTTCTTCGGGACGGGGTTGGTCGTTACTTATTTCCTGCTGCCGCTCTATTTGCCCCTCCAAGTCTTCGACGGCCTGTTGAAGTTGTCGTATTCGTTCCTCCGCCACTGCCTTGTCCGCCATTACTTGCCTTTCTCTGTCAACAGACTCCATCAATTCTTTTCCTAAGCGCTGTAGTTCTGCGTCTTTTCCCGCCGATTCATTCAAAGCAGCCTTTAGCTGATTTCTTGCGGTGCTTTTTTCTTTCAACAGCTTAGAAAGCCTAGCTCTAAAGTCTGTAATTTCGGCGACATGACTTTCAGTAGTTAGCCTGCCTTGTTTCATGAATTCGTCTTCCAATTCTTCTATACGCCCCTGCAATGCTTGGTTTTCCTCCTGGACGGCTTTGAAGTGACTATCGATATTACCCCCTTCCTTGGTTGCTTCGTCGAGTTGGTGTGTAAGGTCATCGATGGTTATGTTATTTTCATGTATTTCCTTCTTAAGTGCTTCCTTTTCAGCACTTATTCTCCGCAAGTAACTCATTAAGCCTCCGGTCGCATCGCTATTTGAGGGAAGTTCTTCAAGTTGTTTGCTTTTTTCCTCTTCGACGACCTCTAATTGGTTAAGTTTTTCCTGGCACTCCTCTTGCAGTCTGATTGCAGATCTGAGGGCATCTTTGTAGCCAGGCTTCGAAACACCTCTAATAAAGGCCCTTTGAGCAACTTCTGTTTCCTTTTGAGTCAAAGTGCTTAGCATCGTCAAGTTGGGCGTTCCCAGCGCATTTGTGACTCCTTTTGGAAGCTGGTTGTTAAGCAGGTGGGAATTCTTCCTTTGATACAGGTTGTGCCATTTTTCCCTACCCGATTCTCTAACTTGAACCTGCCCTTTGTCTCCTATTTGGAAGTCCAAAGGAGCCAGGTTTAGGCTTGGGTATCGCTCTCTTAGGTCCTTGATGAGGTCCGCTATTAAGTCCGACCGCACGCCAAGGGATTCCATTTGTAAGTATTCTGGAATGGGCGTGTGGGGGTTCTTAGACCTAAATTTATCTCTTAAGGAACGCATAGCATCGCGGGCCCTGACGCCATACTTGCTCAGCAATTTATCAAAAAGGCCTCGGGGGTCTACATTGTCATCAGGAAGCAGGGTTTCGTATTCTTCGTCGTTAATATCGACTTGACCTTCTTCGGTAAGGGGATCGAAATCCGTTCCTTCTACTTCCATTATATATGATAAGCTCAAAGTTAAACCCCAACGTATTACCTAAGCAGGTTGGCGGACTAAAGGCAGAACGAACCTTTCACCGGGTCACCTTTACCCCCAGCAGCGCAAAGCCAGGAGAGACGCTGTACGTAGGCGTGCCCCGTCTAACGGATAACCTAGTATTGGTTCCTGGCACCTTGGCGTTAAGGTTCGACCTAGCAATACAACCAAGTACCGCAGACACGCGTTATGTCGTTAATAATGCAGGCAGGAACCTTGTTTCCAAAATACGCGTGAAGTTCGCCGGGGAATCCCTTTTGGACTTGAACAGGTACGATTTGTACACCACGTACAAAGACTTATGGTTGACGGCCTTCGACCGCGCGCAAAGGATAGAGCAGGGAATAGCAAGCGCAGCCATACGTAAGGTAAGAAGCGCAACCTCTAGCGCATCAGGAGAAGACGAAATAAAGGCGGCCTACGGTACTAAATATGTTATTCCATTAGATTTTGAAATTATCACGAACCACGGTGCATACTACCCAAGGCAGCTAAGTGAACTGCAGTTCGAAGTGACCCTAGCAGATACTACGAACATCCTGCAGGGAAAAGACGTAAGTTCCTCAGCCGTCCACCCATACACCGTTACTAACTTGGAGCTGCAGTACGAAACGGTATACAGTGAAGAGCTGGCTCGTAGCGCTGGCATGGAATACAGCTCCGGCAAGGCTTTTCTTTACGACCACGTTGTGATGTATAAGACGTTCAGCTTTACGAACAACGTCGAAGAGGTTATTAACCAAAGCATTAACCTTCCCAGGCGCAGCCTTACAGGGTTAATGTTACTGTTTGCAAAGACATACACCGCAGGATTGCGTGACTCTGAGGCATTCTTTAATCCTAACATTACCAACGTAGGTGTTAGCATTAACGGAGTGCCTAACAAGGTTTACTCACAAGGGATAAAGCCCGCGGATATGTACCGGGAAGTCGCGCGCAAGTTTGGCGACCAAATTGCCCCAAAGGAGTTCTTTAAGGATAAGTACGCGTTATGGATTGACATGTGCACCACCAACGACGAAGACCTACATGGGCAGGGCCTACGTTTAGTAAATACGCAGGATGGAATAACCTTGGAAATCAAACGCACCAAAGATGCCAGCGACACTACTAAGATAAACGCGTATATCTTCGTGGTGTCTGACACGCAGCTAAGCGTAGAAATGAATCAGCTAAAGAGCGTCGCCTACTAGTTTCGTGAACAAAGTGAACGAAAAGTTAAAATATTCCTTATGTATAATATGCTTCGCGTATTTCAAAACAACGAAACCAAACTGCAATGCATAGTGCAAGGCGACAAGCCTTACTTTAAAGCAAAGGAGGTGGCGTCTGCGTTAGGATACGAAAACACCAAAAAAGCTATTAGTGACCACGTCTCTGAAAAACATAAGAAAAGGCTGAGTGAGTTAAGGGTAACGAATCGCATCCCTTCTACTATTCACCCACATTCCGTGTTCATATCCGAACCTGGGTTGTATCAGTTAATATGTAGTTCAAAGATGCCAAAGGCAGAAGCATTTCAGGATTGGGTATTCGAAGAGGTCCTACCCGCGCTGCGTAAGGACGGTCGATATGCAATAGAAAAGCGGTTTGACGGTCCAAACAAGTTGGTATTTAAGATCGAAAATGAGTTTGACCTGCATAAGAAAGTGGTCGATTACATCCGCAGATTCTACCCCCAAATGCTCGTGACCCCTGGTCTAGGCGAACTGCAGGATTCGGACGGCAAGCGCATAAAGTGCTGGCAGAAGGGCTACCAACGCGGTCAACCCGACCTCCTTATCTTGAACGCACACGTGCGATACCGTGGTTTCTGCGTAGAGCTGAAGACCCCTAAAGGCAATGGGGTATTATCTGAGGACCAACGTCGCCTGTTGCACGAATACGAAAGAAATGGTTATAAAGTAATGATCAGTAACGACTACGTCGACATCTGCAGAGCTATCACGGAGTATGCACGAGGAATGCGTTTACCATGTAGGTGGTGCTGTAAGCGCTTTAAGACCTCGGAGACTTTAAAGACGCACTTAAAGATATTCCATAGGATATATGGCGTTTGAGGCTGTGAGGCAGATACACTGGAGAGACTTAAAGGAGGGCGTTACGTATGAAATAAAAAATTATGTAGCATTTGAAGATATTGACAGGCTACGGTTGTTGTTGGCGCATGAGGGTGTTACGTACAGCCTGTGGGCGCCGGATCGCGTCCGATACGTGATAGAGGGGCAGGAGTTTACGCATCTGAGGTCGTATGGGAAGAAGGATGGTCGCTGGGCGTTTGACGTCGCAAAGTGCGTCCTTCCTTCGCCTCTATGTGGTTAGACGCATTTAAAGCGTCGTTTAAGTAGGGTTCGTCGACAATGAGGGTCGGCGACTCTTTTTTAACGATGCAGTCAACAGGGGGTTCGCACGTAATACAGTCCATATATTGAAAGGGTGATTAGGAATCCTCCTAAGAAGGCGGCTGCGTAGGCTATCATATATCCATCCCAGAATGTTAAGGATGAGGTTGTTATCTTGTTAAGGAAGGTCGGAAACTATCTCAGAAACCCTCGTAGAATGTTAAGGATGAGGTTGTTATCTTGTTAAGCAGTTGTGGATGTGTTCCTCTTCTCTGACACATCCGCAGCGGTCACACTGCTGCCTCCAGTATTCTCTGTTAGTCCACGGGATTCCTTCGGCGCGCTCAAAGGAGGGAAAGATATGAATTATCTTCCTATGGTAGTCTATCCTATTCCTTAGATATTCCTCTTTATGTTCACAACGACTCATAATATCACCGCACTGGTAACAATCCACTCCTTCCATGTCGTAGGTCCTAAAGAGGAATCGATAAGTCTCCTCATGCCTCTTTCTATGTGTCTGAAGACGTTGGCGGCTGCTAAGTATCTTATCGCAGAAACTACACTGCCTAGTCCTACAGCAAACCCCTCTTTTCAGATGTTGCTGCATTTCCTGAAGAGTGCTGAATTCCTTATTACAATCCTTACAGGCGCTTCTACAGACGCGTCTTTCCTGGTGTTGCTGCATCTTTTGAACGGTGCTGAATTCCTTATTACAATCCTTACAAACCTTGCTAATTGGCTTCTTTGTGCAAACTCCATGCCGAACATGGTATTGCAGTCTTTGCTTGGTGCTAAACACCCTCTTACACATCAAACAGTCCATATATACTTAACTATATCTTAGCCTCCATTTAACATCCTTTAACAAGATAACAACTTTATCCTTAACATTCTATGGGCATCTCAGAATAGTTTCCAGCCCTACTTAACAAGATAACAACTTTATCCTCAACATCCTACGGGGGTTTTTGAGGAGTTTCGTACCCTACTTAACAAGATAACAACTTTATCCTCAACATCCTAAGGCATCGTTTAAATGACTTACACGATTTACATAGGATATCTCATAAAGTCCTTCACGGAATCTTTCGCCCAACCTACCATAGTTATCAGCGCGCCAAACCGTTCTGCGCGCTTTAGACCGCACATTTCCTCATATGGCTCCTTTACGCGTTCATTCAGCCGGTCTATCTCCTCCCTTTGCATTTCGACCGTCCTCTCCAGGTCTGACTTTTCTTTGACGACGTTAACCATTGCTTTGACTGCTTCCACGGGCTCCATTATATATAAATGGGGTTCATTAGATATAAATGAACCCAGATCACATGCCTTGTAACGCTCTGATAGTAGGAGCCACCGGCTGCGGAAAGACCCAGTTCATCGTGGAGCAGCTATTAGGACCCTTTAGATACCGCTTCGACTATATCGTGCTATTATGCCCCACATACGTGAATAACCGCACCTGGGAAGGCATAGGAGTGAAAGATGACGACTTCTTCGTAGATATCTTAGATCCTAACTAGTTATCTGGACACCTAAAGTTTTGGCATAAACAATTCCCTAAGAATACTCAGACACTCCTCATACTGGATGACATTGCCTGCGGGGACGACGTAAAAAGACGCACTTCCGAATTAGTGAAGCTCGCCTTTAGCGGCAGGCATGACAATATCAGCGTTTGGTTGCTTTCCCAGCAGCTTACCAGTGTCTCTAAGCCCTTCAGGGAAAACATAGGATCGCTTGTCGTCTTCTACACGCCCAGTAAGTCTGACCTGGAAACCATCTTAAGCGACTACGGCGGTGAGATATCCAAGGAATAGTTACACGAATACATGCGGCATTTAAAGACGCACCAACATTCCAAGATGATCTTCTCTTTGAGGTTTCCGTATGATGTTGAGCTTCGAGCGTAGATATATATGGAGATTGAGCAGCTCTTAGATGAAGTCCCCACACAGCTAGATGAAAGTAACCTCAAGGAACAACTTAACATCCTCGTGTCTTCTGGGAAGTGTAAAGAAATGATAGGCAAGGAACTTACCCATGAGCAAGTTAACAAGTTGTCAGAAGAGGAGGTTAAGAAGTTCCATAAAAGGTATGAGGCCGCCCTTGCAAGTAAGACCACGGACGCCGTAGCAGACTCCGCTATCCGACTTGCCACCAAGCTCCTTGGACTTGCGCTGCCCATAGACGACGTGGAGCAACTGCGGAAGGACATAAGCGAGGACTATGTCATCGCTCAAGAACTTAAGATAACCTGTGGGTGGCTGTCCTTGAAGTGCGGTAAGTTAATGGCAGTCGCCTCTGCGGCACTTCACGTAGCTCAGCATGTCGACTTGAAGGAACTTGCGGGCACCTTTGGTGCCTCTTGGAAGGACTTCAAGAAGGACAGAGAAGTCGAAAAGGTCTTCCAGGCGGCACTTGCTGAGGTACCTGATCAAGTCGCCTCAAGTACTTAGTCAAGTCGTCCTCAGGAATTACCCAGGTCGCCTCAAGTACTTAGTCAAGTCGTCCTTAAGTACTTACTTAAGTCATTCTCAAGTCCTTCTCAAGTACTTGCCCAGGTTACTTATCAAGTCCTTCAAGTCCTTAGATATAAATGAGTGAACCAGAGTCGAAGGTAGAGCAGCCCGAGCAAAAGATTACCAAGGCTAAATCTCCAGGCAGAGTCGCTGCCGGAAAGAAGCTCGCGGAGATGAACAGGAAGAACAAAGCCAAAAAAGAAGAAAAGGTGGAGGAAAGAGAAGAGGAATCCTTTATTAATCCTGGGTACGTCATCGGCGCGTTAGGAGTTGCTATAGCAGCAGGCAGCCTCTACTTACAATGGCGGGCTACGAAGCCAGAAGTAAAGTGGGAGGCCGTGCATGTGGCGCAGGAGCCTAGAAGCAAAATACCCGTAATGGAGTAATAACCTTCTCGCTTTGTAATATAATGTCGACCGCGTTATTGAAAACTGTTGAAGAAGCAGCTATCATTACTTCCATCGTTGCGGGTATTGGTTGGGTAGGTAAGAAAGTGCTCAAAGAAGACTTTACTGAAGACCCAAGCAAGAGCTTCGCTAATTTTGCTAAGATGACCGCTGCCGTGGGTGGGGCTATCATGGTAAAGGATTACCTACGAAAGGAAAAATACCTGCCTACGGTGTGAGCAAACTGTGTTTGCTGTAATATAAATGGCTACCTTGGTCGCAGGCGGAGTTATCGCAGCTTTAGCATTCACTGGAGCTAATTATGGTGGTCAGTATTTGGATAGATTAGTTAGAGGCGACAAAAGCGGAGATTTAACCGCTGAGAGGAAAAGGCATGATTTAGCGCTGGAGAAATATCAGCGAGACGTGGCAGCTTGGAATGAAAAAAGACAAGCTTACAGGGATTGGTTGGACAAGAACTACCAAGATAAAATGCAGGCGGATAAGAACTTCGAAAACACAGACTACGCCTTTAAGCTCTATGCGCAAGCACACCCCGACTTTAGGTTAAGAAAGCCTCAGTTCAAGAATTACTACCAGCCTTCTAAGAAAAAAAAAGACAATGAGTTGGTCTTCGTAGGAGTTGCAGGGCTGGCGGGGGGCGTGGCTTTGGCGTATCTGCTCTGAGCTGCGCTCAGATCACTAGAAGGAAACTGTGTTTCCTGAAATATATGATCGTCTTTTTGGAAAGCGACAAGAATGACTTTACCACTTATCTGAATCCCCCCATCAAAGCCCATAAGGTTCGGTTGGTTAGTTGCTCTTTGTACAATTCTTGGTATAATTTGATTGGCGGCTTTGTCGTCGTGACTTCCACCAAACCAAAAATACCAGATTCCCATTACACCCCTATAACACTGGCTAAGGAGCTAGCAAAGCATGGATATACTCTTACCACAGGATTACCCCATGAAATGACATTCAAGAAAAATAGTGGAAGTGCCAATCTAAAGGACAGTTCTTTGGTAGAACTCCTGGGTCTTACTAGTACCACGATAAATAGCGGCAGTACATATGATGTGAAATGGAAAGTCGCATCCTCTTATGAAGTCTATTGCGACTTGGTTCATAGTTACAGCAATGGAGAAAAGTCTTCTCTTATGTCCAAGTTTCTGCCCAAAGGTAATCCATTTGACCCAGTAGAATACACTCCCATTTCTTTAAGCTATGATTTGTCTAATTTGGTAGAAAGCATAAACATCACCATCAAAGTGGACGGAAAGACGGTGGATTTTAACGGGCGAAAGATCAATCTTGTTTTGGAATTCATATAATGGGTCGAACAGAGGACAAACTTAAAAGGATTTACTATGGGCCTGAGGGCTATTGGAGAGGAGCGTCAGCTATCAAGAAACTCGCGACCGCGGCCAGGGTATCAGAAGAAACGGCTAAGAACTGGCTAAAAAAGCAAACCATCTGGCAGGTCTATCTTCCCGTGCCTAAGTACATTCCCAGGCCCAGCTTTACCGTAAATGCACCCAATGAAGTTCATCAGGCGGATTTGCTTTTCTTACCGCACGATAAGGTGAGAAAAAAGACCTATAGGTACGCTTTGACCGTAGTTGATATCGCAAGCAGATATAAGGACGCCGAACCCATAACCAGCAAGGATTCTGGGGAAGTCGCAGAAGCCCTAGGTAGGATTTATAAGCGCGTTTTGAAATGGCCTAAGCTGCTGCAAGTGGATGCGGGGACGGAGTTCATGGGCGTGGTTACTAAGACCCTGAGAGACCACAGCACTAAGATTAGGAGAGCCGAAGCAGAGTACCACAGGGGTCAGAGCATCGTCGAAAGATTCAATAAGACCTTGGCCGAGCGTCTCTTTGGGTACCAATATTGGAAAGAGCTGGAAGATCCCTCCAAACGCAACAGGGAATGGACTCAGAGGCTCCCCCAGGTCGTCGCGGCTTTAAATAACGAGGCGGCCAGGACTACGGGAATAAAACCCAAGGATGCCATAAAAAAGAAACACGTGGAACACAAGTCCTACGTCAGAAGTTCGAGGGCGGTCGGACTGAAAGAAAAAAAGCTACCCCGCGACATAGTGGTCAGATACCTCTATCAGCCGGGGGAACTCGAAGGTGGCAGTAAGAGAGCCACGGATCCTAACTGGTCTTTGGAAACGTATGAGATTTCGAAGTCCGTCACCAAGGAAGGGCAACCCGTGTTGTATTACCTAAATGGCCCAAGTCGTGGATTTGTCAAGGAAGAGCTGCTCATAGTCCCCAAAGACTCAGAGTAGCGCTGCTCCACGCGCCCGATTGCACTCTAGGCATGTCAGTCTTACGTTGCCTCTGCAATGCCCGCGTTTATTATTCATACGATCCACGGAGAACTGCTGATCGTCATTTGGGTCAAACCTCCATAGTAGAGGTATGTTACACTTGGCACACCGTGCCCCTTTCTTATAGACGTCGTCCACGCATAGGTCGAACGTCATATTTTTTTCTTCGTCGTGCCGCTTGTAGCGAAGGAGTTTCTTAGCAATGTTCTCTTTGGCTATGTCTTCTGGGGTGCGGTCGTAACGCAATTGCGGACCCCAGGCTCTTTTCAACTGCTTGGCATACTCCACACGACTTACGGCGGTGTAGATAAGGTTGCTCCAACACAGCCGCTGGTCTATGATCCATAAGGTTTCTTTTATGGTAAGCCCTTGCGCGCTGTGGACTGTCATGCAATAGCCCAAGCGCCAGTCTGGATGGGAGGTTATTTTTTCCACCTTTTCTATGGGCACCCAGGCTTTATCGTGCGTTACTGCGTTCTGCAGTTGGATGTCGGTACCAGGTACCCAGACGTCTCTTTTTTGCATGCGGGTGTCGTGGGGTTTGTAGCAAACAGGTACGGGATGCGTAGGGAAGCGCTCTCGGTGTATATTTAGCAAATCCTTTTGTATGCACCAGATCCTTTGGATGCCATGTGTAAAGGAAGTCCTCGTATTTCTTCGCTCGTACGCGTTTGCGCAGTGTTTTGCATTGGTCGGCGTCACTAAGGCCCCTTAATTCCGCTTTCAGGTTTCTTACTTGATCCTTACTGCGGTAGTCGGTGTTGATTTCTTCAGAGTAGTCTACGAACCCCTTTAGCCATTCGTGGGGCATCTCTCCGGCTATAGGAGGAGGCTGGCAGGGATCTCCGGCGAATATTACTTGGCACTTTCCGCGGAGGAAGTCTACGAACTCCTGCAGGATTTCTAAGGGCACGGTACAGATTTCATCCCAAAGTATCACGGGAGGTATGTCGTGGATGGCTTCAGGTACCCACTTTTGGCCATTCCAACGAAAGAAGCTGTGGTACGTTTGAGCGTCGTGGCCCATTTCGCAGAGTTCTCTTTCCAAACGATGCGTTGGAGTTAGCACCTTTATCTTAGGAAAGAGTTCTAACACACGCGTCGTCTTACCGCTGCCTCCCGTACCGTAGAGGTAAGAGAAGCGTTGGTAGGAAATAGGGTCCGCAACTGAGGGCAGTGGCTCTTCCGTCGGCGTTACGGTGCCCTGGGTGTGCTCTCCGTGATATTCTACGCGGCCTCTCCAAGCTTTGATCTCTTCATCTTTGACGCGCCATTGTCCGCTTTCTGCGAGTTCATCGGCAGTGTAGAATTCCTTCATCTTTTCCAATACGTGCGGTTTCACGTACAAGGAATCCGTGGCTACGCGTGGAATGTCTTCTTTGTCAAACCGCAGGAGCATCGCTAAGAGGTTGATATGCGCATATGCGAGCATGCTGGCACGCAGATGGTAATACTGCGGTCGATGGTCCTGGTAATAACACAGCGCATTCCATTCGTGTAGTTTATCATCTACAAGGTAATCCCATTTCTCTACAGACACCATCGTTCCTTGATCGTGGGCACGCTTGATGAGGAAACTTAGTTCGCCTTCGTCTGTTATTAGGCGCCGCTGCATGTGTTTTTCACCTTCTTTTGCGCCCTGCGTGAATTTACCTATGACCACGCGCGCTGTGGGGTTATGCTCCGGCAACCATTGCGTAAAGGCGCTGTGACAAAGTATGGCTTCATGCGCTGTGTATTTCAGGAGTTTACGCTCTTCAAGGAACTTTAACAATGGCACTGGTATCCATTCTTTCTCCTGCAAATGCTTTCCATACCATGCGTAAATTATTGGATGCAGGCCCTTTGCTAACTTCCAACTGGTCAGTCTGACAAATCCCGTTGCTGGGGCGTCGTAGTGACCATCCAACGCAACACGAAAGAACTGCGAATCTGGATGTCCGTAACGGTCGTAATATTCCTTACAATCTCCTAGGCCTTTGAAGCTTGCGGGGTAACAATGTTTCATATCCAGCGACACGTATTCGTCTTCATCGTACTCCATGTTCCACAGACCACCGTGACCGTGTTCTACACAAGCTTTAGCTATATCTTTGAAGTCCTCCGGTGTGGATTTCCACCCGTTTCTTTTCTTTGCGGCTAAGAAGTCCAAACTGCGACTGCTAAGCACTTCGTCAGAGAAGTCTTCTCCTAAAGTCTCGCAGGCGCTTCGAATGCGCAGCTGTTCCACTTCAGGACGATGCAAAGTACCATCTTGGGTCATAAATTGACTTCCTTCCGCATCCATTAACCAAATAGAATTCTCGTGCATTAATTCTGCAAGCGGCGACTCCTTGTAAACGCACGTCTTCTTCTTCTTTGGGAACCTTAACTCCCTCCACGCATGTGCGTTATGCTGGTAAATTACGATAGGCGCACCCCGGCCCCCATACTTGTGCGTCCCGGAGTAAATGAAGCCGTCGGTGATGTCTTTCACGTGTATGCGCCTTTCTAAAGCAGTTTCTAACTTCTTGATGTTGTCTATGGTTGCTCCGGCGTTGTAAGTGGCGTTTTCCCATTTCCTGATGGCTTCTCTTCTCTTCAAAGTTAACTTACCACCCCTAGAGGAATCCTCAAAGAACTCTCTAACCAGCTTTCCTACGCAGTTACCAGGATGGCGCATTGGTTTAAGCTTTTTAACATCCGGTTTTTTAATCTCGTACGCGCCGTATATAACTACGGTAACCGGGTAAGCAACCTCGTAGAACAGCATATCCACACCTACTAACGCTCCCGGTCTGGTGTCTTTATTCAGCACGAACAAGCTTTGCTTACCCGACGCCCGTATTGGAGTACGCCCCTTTTCTATTATCCACTCACCGTCTAAATACTTTATAAACGTCAACTCCAGACGGTAATTACCTTCGGGCATCAAGTCAATTATCCTTTCTGCTCTTTCCTCGCTCATCGTCTCATCTGTATCTCCCTCCATAAACGTTGTGAAGGCAAAGTCCGCATCCAGGCGATCCAACACCTGAGTTCGCAGTCGGCGCACAGTTTTGTTACGAATGCTCGTGATGGTGTCCATCTATATGTAAGGAATATCTTAACCCTCACTTGCGACCCTTTAATTCTCAACACAGCAGCAGTAAGGGACTTGTCGCGCGGGTATTTCCCGTGCCGGACCGTTCCTCAAAACGCCTGTAAAACCCGTGAATCTTCGACATCCACCGCGAGTCCCCCTTACTGCTGCTAGCGCGGGGATTTTGAATTTTTAACTCCAAAACTCAACCAAGCAAGCAAGCAAGCAAGACCTAAAAATTTACTTTTGAGAAACACAATGGCTACGTTATTCCAGTTAGGCTCTCGAGGATATCACGCTACCGTCAATGAATTCAAAAGACTAATGAAAATACATGTTTTTTTGAAACAATATTATGTGTTGAGCAAATTCATGATAACATCCTTCCATAATTCTTTTAAAAGCAAACACCAAAGTTCAGCAATCAACCAAGCGTATATCTTCCAAACTCAAGAAATACTTCGAGGATTTGTTGACTTTTGTCAGATGAGGAGGAGGAGGAGGAGAGGAGGGTTTAATAGCTATTGATAGCCAAGAAGCTAAGTTATTGATAGCCTGATAGCTAAGCTATTGATAGCCTGATAGCAGGAGGAGAGGAGGTAATCTTACATCGACCTCTCATCGACCTCTCATCGACTCTCAATCATAGAAAAAATAAGCAAATATAAAATTATTATAACATCAGTTATTGATTTTGGTATTTCAAATGGTCTTGGCCATGGGCTTCCTGTGTTTTCAATAACTAAATCGGATAGGCTGCCTGTGGAAATACGAATTGGCCATGGGCTTTCTGTGTTTTTCAATAACTAAATCGGATATGGGCTTCCTGTAGATTAGTGCATTCTTAAAATTGTTTTGATGCCGTGCCTTATTTATCACGTGACAAAAAATGATTGAAGGAAAGAGATATGACAGCATTAATAAGCTTGAATGCCAAGGGAACTAAGAATCATTGTACTATGGTCCAGTATGAAATAGAACGATTGCTGTTTATATAATATAGAACAAGATAACAGGAACTAATCATTTTCAGCTGATTTTTGCATGATTAGGAAGAACTTAGTAGGTCTTATTGTTTATCGTTTATGAGTCATTAAGTGCATTGTGTTGGACACAAAAGTCAGCAAATACTCGGACCCCCTCACGCTTGACCGCTACCTTCCATTTTTGGAACGCTGGTGCATAAACGTGTTTTATCCGATTGCAAATCTTTTTTGCACATAAGTCACATAAAGATTGAATTAATGCTTGATGTAATTTTTAGTGAGATCGGACGTCATAACACGTGATTAGGATGAAATATTTGTTTTCGTTTAGAAAATAATTTTAGCCTTGCAGAGCGTTCAACACTAAAATGCTTCGTACCACATAATTATATACTAAATGCCTCCATTTGTAGGGATTTTTGAAAAAAATCATCTAGCTAATTATGAGATATTTGAGATTATTTAAATATAGTGCGTAATCTACTTCAAAACTAAACAATGGATTTGATACGGCCGAAATTAATATTTCAGAGCTATATATTCACAAAAGTCATTGCTCATTTAGTCTTACTCTGTATCTAGTTTTAGAAGGAACATTTTGAAGGTAATCGACTTATGCGATTTTGTGAAAACGTATAGTGCAGAAGACGGCGTAAACATTTGATGCGCACTTTTCATCGCAGTTTTCTAGTCAATCTTACTAGATCTTCCATTATTCTAAAATTCGCTGATCATTTCTCTCAAAACTACGTCAAATACAAATTAGAACTTAAACTAATATTACACAAAATTGCAAGACTATTGAACCGATTTAAAGCGATCTGAAGCGAATGAGAAATACAGAAAACATTGATCGTTTCCCAACGATTTGATGCTCTGGGAATTCTATTGTTTGCTAATGACCATGACACTAAATTCTTTCGCACCAATCACGGTCTGATCTCGCTTGGCCGCTTTCCGATTTACTCCCGAAGCATGGTAATACACAGTTTTTTTTATTCAAACGTGGGACGTTTGTCACAACTGTGTATTGCCATTGCGTTTCTCAAAAGTAAATTTTTAGGTCTTGCTTGCTTGCTTGGTTGGTTGAGTTTTGGAGTTAAAAATTCGAAATCCCCGCGCTCTATAAATTGGATTGGTAAACAAAAGACTTGTCCAAACTTGCCTAACAATACTCTCCCCGTCATTTTATGGTAATAAGTAATAAAGATAATGAAATCCACCGCATATGATAACGTAATGCGTGACGTATTAGAACATAATTAAATCCACCGCAAATATACTCAAATCCACCCCAAAATTAGGAAATCCACCCCGACAATCCGGCCCGTGCCATCCCTACCCTACTACTATCATAAGAAGTCTGAGGCAATGCTAATAGACCTTTCGTGAATTCGCTGGAGTAACCACGAAACAATGGCTCCAAGTCGAAGTTAGACCTCATGTGTTTATTCATTCACTGTATTTTACCAAGTCCAACCTCGACATGGAACCACTGTTTCGTGGTCATTCATCATGCGCATGCATTCGGGAAAGGTCTTACTATTGGATCAATCCGTATCTAATACACATACGTTATACACCTATTTCAATAAACGTTTTCATCACCAAAGGCAATAAGCGAAAGGAGATAGTTGACAGGCGAAAGGAGATAGGTCATTCCAAAATCCAAGAATAGCTGGAATGATTTGTTTCTGCTTCTTATTCTCGTCAAGAACGTGGACCTTAGTGTTGAGACTGATTCAATGTTCTTTGTATTCAACGAAACCATTTCCATGTCGGAATCACCTATCGTCTATTGCCTTTGGCGATGACAACGCGTTTATTGAAATAGGTGTATATCTTCCAGGCATGATACAATACAATACAATACAATAGACTTTATTAGGTTCCCTGAGGGGATCTTCATAACTATAAAACTATAAAAAGAGTATCAAAAATTACAATAAAAGTGAAATAGAAAGATAATGAACTTCCACTGTTATCGAATATCTAATGCCTAACAATAATAATAAGGACGAACTACTATAAGATACTATGATTAATAATGAATAAAAGAAAAAAGACATAAATCTGAGAGGTATTAAAAATAATTACTTAGCCAGTTGCGCAACAACACTGTTTTAAGATTACGCTTAAAGTACGATACAGAAGGACAGTTACGTAGCTCATCAGAAAGAGAATTCTAGATGATAGCGCCACGATAGACAAACGATTGTTGCTCTAAAACTGTCCGGCACCGTTAGGAAGATAGAGACTGTCTCTATTTCTAGTGTTGTATCTATGAATCTGTGACCTCTTAGAGAATACCTCAGTTAACTACGCTTTGAAGGCATTATATAGTTCACTTTAAATTAAGGCTTCGCCATCTCGAACAGAAACGATGACATAAGTCTTATGGATAACGCTTTATGTTCACTTCAGCTATATGGACTTTTTGTTGAGCCTGCAGTCAACAGTTATTTCCTTTTTCAAGTCATGTGAGCGAGTCTAAAGGTTTGATAAATGCAAAAGCAGTAACAGCTATCAGCTTCTCCTTATGGTCAGTAACACGACTGTCAGCTTCTCCTTATGGTCAGTAACATGACTGTCAGCTTCTCCTTATGGTCAGTAACATGGCTGTCAGCTTCTCCTTATGGTCAGTAACAAGGCTGTCAGCTTCTCCTTATGGTCAGTAACATGGCTGTCAGTTTCTCCTTATGGTCAGTAACATGGCTGTCAGCTTCTCCTTATGGTCAGTAACATGGCTGTCAGCAGTAACATGACTGTCAGCTTCTTCTTATGGTCAGTAACATGGCTGTCAGCAGTAACATGACTGTCAGCTTCTTCTTATGGTCAGTAACATGACTGTCACCTTCTCCTTATGGTCAGTAACATGACTGTCAGCTTCTCCTTATGGTCAGTAACATGGCTGTCAGCTTCTCCTTATGGTCAGTAATATGGCTGTCAGCTTCTCCTTATGGTCAGTAACATGGCTGTCAGCAGTAACATGACTGTCAGCTTCTTCTTATGGTCAGTAACATGACTGTCACCTTCTCCTTATGGTCAGTAACATGACTGTCAGCTTCTCCTTATGGTCAGTAACATGGCTGTCAGCTTCTCCTTATGGTCAGTAATATGGCTGTCAGCTTCTCCTTATGGTCAGTAACATGGCTGTCAGCTTCTCCTTATGGTCAGTAAATGGCTGTCAGCTTCTCCTTGTGGTCAGTGACATTTTCTTAAGATTCCGTTTGTAGTCACGTGTAAACTTGTCAAATTTGTTCTCAACTGAGATCCATTGAAGACGTGTGTCTTTATTGAAAAGCTTGGAGGTTTAAATTATGAAACACAAGTCTTGACACTTCATAAAAAGAATGATTGAAATGACTGCTGATCGAGTTGAAGGACTTCCCATCTTCTTCTGGCACCAGAAGGTATTGTTTGCTATTTTGGGAAGCAGGATAAGGAAGATAGATTCTGTGCTCAATCTCTTCTGTTTGGAGATTTATCACGAACATGACACTCATATCAGAGATCACGAGATATGACCTTGATACGAACAAAATATCAAGCCACGATACCGTCAATACGTCAAATGCCCAACGTTTAAACAAAGAGCCATCTGACGTGTTGACTATTAATATGGAATCCTTATAATGATATGCAAGAAGGCATCCATCTTCAGAAACATGAACCCCGTCGTCTATATTAGTAATGGGATAACAGAGAAACTGACAACTGCACATCTTTTTTGCTAGTGGGTAAATGGGAATGGGCTGCTTTGTCCTGTCATAGTGATATAGGAGGATTTCTCGGTAGGTGTAGATATCGTGCGCTTTAGATTGTGTCCGAAAAACGTCAACGGGCTTCCTCCAATTCATCAGCTCTACTTCACCATCTTTAGTGGTAAAGGTATTTACGTTTTCTGGCTCCTCGCGACCCCATGTTCTTGTCACCACAATATGGCCTTCGCAGCTAACGTCTATTACAGTACTATCTTCATTCAATGTAATGGTGTTATGTACGTGTCCCTTTAATCCTTCAATGACGTAGACCTTGTTGTCATGATAACCCTTGATGACAACGAAGCAAGCCTGATGGTCTCCAAACACGCGACATGTTTGTATTGCATCATGGGGAGATTCGTATTGACTGATCACTTCAAGTGTCGTTGCGTCTAATATCTCAATCTTGTTCCCATTTTCTTGGGCAACAACGATGAAGTTGATGTTCGGAGAGGTGGTTATGAGCCTTTCGCCAGGAAAGGATTTCCACGTGATACAGCGTCCATCAACATTGAACGTATATACTGCAGTTTCAGACAGTGAATTTGAACAAGATACGAAAACAGCTATAAACCCATCCTTACATTTAAGTAGATACTCTAGTACACTGTGTGTGGACCGTGGAGTATGCATTAAAATCTTCTCATCAAAATAAGGAAAAAGTGGTTTTGGCGTTATTTCTACACTCAATCCCTTCGCATGTGCAGCTTGCAAAACGAATGCAAGGTAACGACCGAATAAAATGGGACGAAAAAAGCGACAAGAACGGTGGTGAGGACAACTGTTCCTAGGAAAACACCTTGACATATCTCTAAGTATTTGATGTAAAGAACTAGATATGATTTCACCGTCACTAACACAATTGGCAAAGCTGATGTTTTCAATCTTTAATGCAGTCAGGAAATAAATGTTCGAAAAGAATCCAAACATATCTTCTGTGACGACTGATGAGCGTTTATCTACAAGGTGGCAAAGAAATCTTAGACCATACTTCTCGTTGTCTGTAAGATTCAACGGCTTATCCAGATCTTTTTTTCCGTCTCGTATATCCCTCAGGACATCATTACACTGAATGGCAAGTACTTCTTCCCCGTCTTCTACACGAACACTGAATTCATGTACTTCATCTTCTTGAAGAATCAACCAATCAAATACTGACTTGTGAAATGCTGTCACGTGATCACTCTCAACAGGAAACAACCAATGGAGTGAGTTTAACGCATCTTTTCTTTTCTTTCTCTCTTCGCGAGGGACATCATACTCACTCTTGACACGAAGAATATTGTAAAACATGTTCTTTGGCAAAGGGTTTTCGGTTGCCACAACAGCTTCAAGCATCTTGTAGAACCCTTCCTTCTCTGATATGTAAGGTAGTAATACTTTTTTAAGACGAGGGAAATAATTCTCATAAACTGATGAGATTCCATTAGGAAACAGTTGCAAAACTTTCTTTGGTGATGCAACGTTTTCTCTTTTTAAATAGTCGATGACAAAGAAAGCCACTAAGAACAAACCTTCTGTCATTTCCACTAGGTTTTGTAGAAGATCTGAATTATCGTCATTGTCGCATTGTGGATAGAGGGCTTTAAGCTCGAAGCTCAAAAATATTTTAAGGTCTTCCATATTAGATTCATCTTCTGGTCTTATTTCTACAGCAACAATTGAACCAAGTGTAGAGGTATTAGTTGATGGTCTACTGGTTAGAATAAATCGAAGCCATGAAGGGAAACATGGGAGTTTTTTTCTTAGTGCCTTCAGTAGTTCATCTTTTGGATCATGTGAACACTCGTCTAAAGCATCTATAACAACAACCAAGTTAGAGTCTTTTTGTTCCACGTTACACAATGGTTCCTCTAGCAAAATGGTTAACAGCTCTTCGCAGTTCATCTCGGATATCTCCTTACCCAAATCTGTTTGCAGTTTGCTTTCTAGGGCCTCTCGATAACCAGGAACAGTGTCACGCATCTCACTTGCAATGGACTGCAACATCAACCTTGGATTGTTTCTTGTGGCATTACTGAAGTGAAATAAGTAACATCCTGCAAGACATCCAAGTTCCTTGTATGTCTGACAGATCTTAGCAGCAAGAATTGATTTGCCCATACCTGGACCAGCGGTGATCAGCATTATACACGAGTCTGGGTGGTCACTGTCAACATGGGATTTGACTTGATCTAGAATCCACTGACGGGTGTTTGGATGGTAACGCTTACATTTTTCATTTATTTCTGGTCCAAATTCTGAAGTAGCCAGCTGATGGATCCGTTGATCCATTTGTCGTGCTTTGATGAACACATTCCTGACGTCATCTAGTTTATCCTTTATGTCTGCTGTGTCTGACTTGAGGTCTGCCGTGTCTGACTTAATATCTGCTGTGTCTGACTTGAGGTATGTTGTGTCTGACTTGAGGTCTGCTGTGTCTGACTTGAGGTCTGTTGCGTGTGACTTGAGGTCTGTTGCGTGTGACTTGAGGTCTGCTGTGTCTGACTTAAGGTCTGCTGTATGTGACTTCAGATCCTCTAGCTGTGTTTTGACATCCGTATCTGATATATACCAATCGTTGAGTAACTGGTTGTAGTCTTTCATTCCCAAAGGTGCAGACTTCAAATCATTTATGTCATCTTGACTCAGTCCCAGTGACAGAAGGGCAGTTGAAATATCTTGCCAGTGTTTTTCAAAGTCAGCATCATTTATTTCAGTATTTGGTTGGTGTGCTATAGTATTGTTTCTGTAGTACTTTATCCTGGCAAGGTTAGCCTCTAGTGAGTTGTCCGTTGCAGGTGGTAAGGCATCCCAACTAACTGTAGTTGCTGGTTTTGTAAGTCCACAATATTTCTTAGAAGAACAATCAGTAACGTGATATCAAAGTCTTTAGATTGAGGGTCGCTCCCATTTGGTGGATACAGTTTCTCCCATTGCTTTTTATTCAGTACATTCACACTCAGCTTTTGTAGTGCTGTCTTGTTAGCATTTAAGAAGGCTTTCAATGAAGATGATCGATATTTACCATCAAATACAGAACGAACTGCTTGTGTGCCTCCATCGACTAGCAACCTACAAAGCTTGGTGTAGTTGATCTTTTCATCTGTTTCTTTGCACCAGCTTGCTGAAGCCATCACTAAGCAAGGAAATAAAAAGTAATGATATCAATTACCCTATTTGACTATGACGTCACTGCTTGTTTATGTGGGGGATAGAATCGCCAAATTTAATAGAAAATTCAACAAAATTTGCTCCTAGCGAAACAGTTTAATCTTTGTGGATTGATACGGGTTTTAGAACAGTTTTCGGTGAATTTGCGTTGATTTAACCCCCTCCGACGACCATGATCCTTTGCGTTTAAACAATAGATTGTTTTGATGTGACGTCATAGTGAAATAGGGCAATTAATGCTTCTATGATTTCTAAATTTCTAAATTTTATTTCAGCTAGGTCTAGTGTGGTGTCTTTACTTGAAGCTGAATGGCAAGTGTTAGTTCTATAGAAATATTTGCTGATGATGGAAAACCAAGTGCAATCAGATAGCTCTTCATTGAAGGCTGGTAATGAAGTTCATTAGATGGAATCAGTTGATTGATAACTGGAACAATAGCAATGTATTTTGCTAAAACCAATAGAAATCCAAATAGCTGAAGGAGATGGAGTTTTGGAGAAATCTCAGGGTTGCTTGGTTGGTTCTCTACTGAACTTCAAGGTTTTTTTTACTAGGTTCTCTGGCCACGTCCCTAAAAAATCAACTACCGAATACCAATTACATTATGACGGATGAATAGCTACTCTGTAGAAAAGCCAATGAATATTTATAAATATTATTTCATTAGAGACAAAGCATTGGACGGTTTGACAACATGTCGTCATCTCAACAAAATTTATTTCGATAAAAAGATATAACTAGCTAAAACTAGTGTGAGCTGCGTCGGTGTTTCTAATGAAACAGTAATGATGAAAAGGTAAATTATACACTGGTGAAAAGATGAAAAAACTTACTGACGTTTTGGACGCTAGTCTTTCGTCGGAGTAAAATCCTCTTTGTACTCCGACGAAGGACTAGCGTCCGAAACGTCAGTAAGTTTTTTCAAATTTATTTCGATTTCTTGGCATATTTATAGAGAAAAGGTAAATTCAAAAGCACTATTATTATTTTATTATAATTATAATAGTAATTATTACTAAACAGATATCCAAAATGACACCAAAGGTAAGATATCCAAAATGTGGGTTGGCTAAGCCCCCACCCACCCCCTGTTCTTATCTAGGAGAGCTAAGCTAGGCTTCAATCCCCTAAGTACTAATCTACGTGTTTGCATTATATGGTTAAAAGGCTATATTTAAAATAAATATGCTATGTGTAGAACAATAGATTTGACATTGTTGGGAAATGAAGCAGCAAATTCATACATCCAAAGGTGATTCTCTATCAATTTTTAAGAACACATTTTTGGTGTCCATGTTTTTCCTCCTCAAAAATCAACTCCTAAATTCTAAATTATTTGATTTACTGGCTGCTTTATCAAGTGGGTATTAAAGCAGCACGTAGGCATTTTGTCTGCGCATGCGTGCAAATATAAGTTTTAATAGAAAACCGCTGAATTGAGCCTGCAGAGATTGCCAAGATGGCGGAATATTTTCTGTCTAACAGCGCTCGTTTACTAGTTCTCTGTGTCCTTTGGAGACCATTTAAAACGCTATCGAATGGATATTTTAATGCCTTATGAAAAAGGTTGTCGCTAGGTCGTTATTTTACTCTTTATTTTATCCGAATTTAATTCCAAGGGCATTCGCCTGGAATAACCTCGTTCCCAAGCACTACAACTTACCTATATTATCTTCTAACCTACAATCACCGCGTTGGGGTAGAGTCGTGAATAATTATTATTTCACTGTACAAGAACTGTACTTGTTTTCATCTTGCAAGCATATTTGAAAGTGGTTACAATCATAGAAAATTCTCTAACTGGTAAAATTTCCTTTTTTACTCATGTTTCATGGTTAGACTGACTTAATATATGAGAAAGAAAAGGCCCAATAAAGTATATATGCACTTGCCGTAAATCCTCTATTAAGCATCCCCTCTCGAATAAACCCTCCCTTTCTAATAAGTAACCCCCTTTCTAAAGAAAGAATTTTTTAAAGCCAAACCTTCCCAATTAAAGAAACGTATACTGATTAAATGTGATTTATTAAAGTCTTGATAGTTCACCAACATGTTATTTGGTGAACCACACTAATTTGGCCCTTATTTTTTGTTGCATGACATACCCACTTCAGTTTTTCCCACTCTGCACTCTAGTTCCTTGTGAATTTAACAAATCGAAGTAAGGTTTCTATGGGTCTGTACAGTAATTGAACGTGGTGAAATGACGAACCTGACAGCTTAGAGCCTACTGCATTTGGGCTAAATCAATACTTAGGTCCCCCTCTATGAGCCAATAAGCCCCTATCAAACTACCTGAAATGAATTACCCCCCCCCCCCCTCCCAGCTTAATTTAATAGAGGATTTACATATGAAGTAAAAGAAATCTTTAGTTTTATTCATTTCATAACCATGATCATGAACAACCTGTGCAGAAAATTAACAGAATAGCATATAATCAAATTAATTGTATCACCATCCACGAAAAAATGTCATGAGATACCCATCTAAATTAATCCTAATGATGCTGTCATCCCAAGATTAAAAAATAAATTTGGTCAGACCTGGTCAGTTGTGGACATCTATATATTAGACTAAAAATGATAGTATATTGCAGCCTCATTTACTATAATAGTGATTGTCATAGGATTGGACCAGTACATCAATACAACAGTGCAGCTTGTCGGTTTAATTAAATTTTAATTTTAATTTAGTCTTTACAATGAAAATATAGAAAGGAACAATTCAAAACAACATCCACTCCTCGTATAGTTTGAGAAATAATTCATTCCTATCCACCTTCCTTCTTCTCAGGAGCAGCAGACTACCTTTTCATCATACACCTCTACCTATAGACAGGAACAAAGAAACTATATTGTTATTACATTTAATTATCCTTTTCCTAATTAGTATGTAAAGAAATTTCTTCCTAAAGATTATGGTTGAAGCCCCATTGAGAGGTTGGAATCCTAATAATTATAAGCTTATAACAAATTTCTCTAGAAGTTCACATCAACTGAAAATTGTTTCAACAATTTTGGAAACCATTTATTACAGACTGTAAGTAGCTAGACTATTAGCTACCTTGGGCAGATCTAAGAGCTGTGATAGTTTTTATTTCTTCCATGGTTTGTAACCCTTTAAACTTCCTCTATCTAGTACCTTATATATATATCCTTTCTTATCCATGCATTCATAGCACATAGTGTAATATTAGTTATTTACATAGTGAAAGTGAAAAATCTTCAAAAAATAGTTTAAGGCCATAACTTCTGTTTTGACTTTTAGATTTTAATACAAATTAGAACTGCCTTGTCATTTCTAGAGTGTGAAAAGAACACGAGTTTACTGCATTAGCGTACAACAGTGAGCCAAGATGGCCGATTTAGGCATGACAGGTCAGCTGTTTGAAATTACTGTGTAAAGCCTGCACAATTTTTCAAGGCAAATGACTATGCCCAGTTAATTCTATAGCTTATTAGCTCTTAAATGATAACAAATAGAAATTTGGGGAAAAGCAAAAATAAATAGAAATTTTACTTTTTCTTACTCGGGGTAGCATTCACTCTAATGATATTTTAGCAATAAAAGTCTTACGAACTATGCCAGTATTTTTGGTGACAAAGATAAGCAATTTAAAAAACAACTACAATAAACAACATTGAGGTGTTCAAGCTACCTTATATAGATATTTCAACAACCAAAAACTTGAAGATCTTGGTAAACCTAAACAAGGAAAATTACCCAAGATTTGAGGATATGCTGAGGTAGCTGGAATGGTCTTAATATTTCCTTTAACACCATATGCCACACAATTTTTCAGTACAAAAAAATTGCACACCTGTAAAGATAAAAGAAAGGCCATTCTAATAGAGGTAATTTCCATCTTGGGGAATAGTAAAACTTTCGAGTAAATTGACTTTGAATTTGAGTAAAAATTAGCTTACACGCAAATTTGGCCATCAAACATCCTCCTATTTCAGACGATCAACTTTCGACTAAAAGTTATAATTCAACAAAATGAAAACATCAAAGAATAATTTCTCACCTTAAAGAAAGATTTCCTCAATTTACTGGTTAGATTTTAAATACAACAGGAACAAAGATAACCATGTCTTGAGGTTTTTCCCTTTCGGGCACATTTTGACGAGTGATTTATCTCCAAATAAAAGGACGATGTACTTGTTGATATGCTCATGTGCTAGTCCTTCGTCTCTAGTTTTGATCCTCTTTGAAGCCCTTCCATCGAATGCCTCTAAATTCTGAGAACGTTGATCAGAAAACCCACAGACTGTGCATTACAAACAAAATGGCGGCTGAAATTCTTTTGTTTTCTATTAACGCGCGCATGCGCAGTACAAATTGCCTATATGCTTATTAAAGCTAGTTATGCTTTCTGCCATTCACCCTGAATAATCTTGATTTATTTAGTTAATATTTAACAATCTAAGACCTGTAGCTCTTATGGTCTATGAGTCAATACCCCATGAGGTCAAAGGCCATGAGGGCGAGAGGTCTTATTGTTTTTATATAAACCTACTAATTGTTCCACAAAATACAAACAATTTTGAAATTAGGTTAAAATAACTGTTCAGTAATTTATTTTTCAAATTGTTTGTTTCTTCAAAGTCGGTACTTTTCACTAATAGTGTTCTATCACTAATATACCACTAGTAGCTCAGCCAATCAGAGAGCAGGATTCGTGATAGACCATTAGTAGGTTTATGCTAAATGATCATTGAATTTGATATTGATATATTTTGGATATATGTATATACATCTTTTATTCAATTTCTATATTGTGTAGCTCCAGAAATTTAATCCATACCTCCTCCAAGGAGGGATTTTTTAAAGACCCCCCTTACCCCAGAAATTCCATTTTTTTTCTTTACAAACTCCATAATTTTGTTCTTTCTCTGAACCCCACCCCCAGTAAATTCCCATTCCTCTGTTGGGTGGTGGGGTGGAGTATGGATAATTTCTGGAACTACACATTCATAATTTTTTTTTCATATTTACAGTAATAAAAAATACTTAGATTTTTTAAACATTTTAGGGTGGAATATGAGGGGATATTTTATTTTGAGTCTGCTGTTTAATGGAATGGGGTACCAATTAAAAGATGAAAATGATGCCCACTCGTTTTCCACCCTAAAATGTCTAATAAGTTATCAGGGTAGCATGGGTGGTGTTCGCGGCTAACGTGTCGTCTTTTACCACTGTAAGTCCAACGGGTTGGGTCGCTGGTTCGGGCCCTGCGGTCGCCACATGTGAATTGAGTTTGTTTGATGTGTTTTTTTCTCATATGCTACTAGGATTTTCTCCAGGTTCTCTGGTTTCCTCCCTCCATAAAAATCAACATGTGAGTTGAGTGTTGTACGTAGTAAATATAGACTGTAGTGGTAGTGCATGTGGAGGGAACCTCACAGAAGAGCCCCGTATGGGGAGTGATGGTTGTATAATATACTATTTTATCATTATCATTACTATTATTATTATTATTATCATTATTATTATTAATTAACTGAGAAGAACTGAGCTCACTTTTTCCCAAAAAGAAGGCTTCAAAAAAAACATTTTTAAAAATGGTTTTCAAATTTATTTTTTTACTGTACAACATAACTTAGTAGTAGCTCCAGGCTTTCTCCTGCGTAATTTGTACTCTAATATTAATAGTTTGATATAATTATAATAACATGAAATATTCCATGAGTCACTTTTATTTTCTATGTAAGTGTGTATGCAAAGAAAATACAAGTGACAAGTGGGATATTCCATGGTGTGCCACAAGAAAGCATTGTATAACTATTATATATACAAGTGACAAGTGGGATATTCCATGGTGTGTCACAAGAAAGCATTGTATAACTATCATATACAAGTGACAAGTGGGATATTCCATGGTGTGTTACAAGAAAGCATTGTATAACTATTATATATACAAGTGACAAGTGGGATATTCCATGGTGTGTCATGAGAAAGCATTGTATGACTATTATATACAAGTGACAAGTGGGATATTCCATGGTGTGCCACAAGAAAGCATTGTATAACTATTATATACTATTATATACTATTATATTATATATTAAGTGACAAGTGGGATATTCCATGGTGTGTCACGAGAAAGCATTGTATAACTATTATGTACAAGTAACAAGTGGGATATTCCATGGTGTGTCACAAGAGAGCATTGTATAACTATTATATACAAGTGACAAGTGGGATATTCCATGGTGTATCACAAGAAAGCATTGTATAACTATTATATTCAAGTGACAAGTGGGATATTCCATGGTGTGTCACAAGAGAGCATTGTATAACTATTATATACAAGTGACAAGTGGGATATTCCATGGTGTGTCACAAGAAAGCATTGTATAACTATTATATACAATTACCAAGTGGGATATTCCATGGTGTGTCACGAGAAAGCATTGTACAACTATTATGTACAAGTGACATGTGGGATATTCCATGGTGTGCCACAAGAAAGCATTGTATATATAACTATTATATACAAGTGGCAAGTGATATGGTAAATAACTAAGAGCACAGTGCATGATGGAAAGGAAGAGTGGAATAAAAAGTTCCATAAAACTGTAAAAAGCTTATGACACGAACCCAGTCGTGACACAGCAAAGCATATGCTCATTGCAAGAGAATTTACTGTCTATCAAATGAAATACTCAGAACATGGCATGCACACGGCATGCACACAGCATGGAAAAGGGTACACCAAGGTCACAGCACTGCCAGACTAATCACATTGGGTGAGAAATAATCTCTCAGTCAAAATATTTCTAGAAAAATATGGTCACAGGAAGGCATGCATATGGCATCGACTGTATCACTGTCCTACAAAAATTGCTCTATCAACAATAAATTATAATATCATTATTGGTCGAAAACTGTGCACTTAAATAGTGAAAAGAGCAAAGTGCTGACACATATCCGCATGCACGAAGTGCTCAATGCTGCTAGACCCAGCTACCGTTTTTCTTTCTGCATTAATAAATTCAATACCAAGATAAAATTAATGACTTATGCTTCTCCTTACACTTCTTTTGTGCTTACGCCACTTCCTGAGTGCTTTATTACTGAATGGAGCACAAAAAAAGCTGTTTTATTTGTTAAATATACAACCCTACAGCTTTCCTGCATTCTAATTGGCTGTATTTTCTATGATGTGGGATAAAAGTCAGTATCATATGTCTCCCACTCATATGAAAATCGCTCTGGACCAGATATAATCTTAGCTTCTATGTTTTGATATCTTGAACCACCACAGGTAGCCCAAGCTTGGTTTCTGTGGTGTCGTGTTACGAGGAAATGTATGGGCATTCTTCAAAAATTTCAATAAAATCATTGAAACGTGAAATAAAGCCACTAAATTTTACCCGATCATTGAGAAATAGCACTTCTTTTGCTCTGTGTGGTTATTTTTTTGAATTTAGCCTGTTTTAAGAATTTTTCCCCCACCAATAAGAAATAAAAAAAACAGAAACTAAGCTTGGGACCACAGCCTTATCAGACTCATTATTTGTGTGGCTTGGATACCTGTGGTGGTAAACTACTTGAGCTGTTATCTCCACAATTGAAGATTTTTGTATAAAATAAACTGTTCAAAACCTTCAAATTCTTTGTCAAAACAAAGCTTAGATATTTTATGATCTTTTTGTGTGTGTGTGTGTGTGGTTTTTTGTTTGAGCTTATCTGTTCGCATTCAAGACATTATTGGAGGTTTAGATGTTGTGGGTGCAAATAAAAAACTTGATATTTTAGCTTTTGCTTCAACAAACAACAGTAATTCTTCAGCTCTGTTATTCTCCACTATAACTGCATGGTTTTGATCAACAATACAAGCAACTGTCATATCTAGATAACCAAGGTACTTTGTTGTTTTGTTATGATACAATTAACCAACTTTTCTAACCTCTAAACAACCCGGAATTAGAAATGACAATATGGACTACCAGGTGCTTCAAGAGACTTCTCTCTCCTAGAATATATTAAATATATTCCTATTTCTATCCTAAAACATTCACGACTTACCTGAATGTACTTTAAGCCATGTTCAAAGCCACACAATTCACAATACTGGGATATTTTCCTCGATATAAACTTCTCTACTCGACTCGACTCAACATGTCTGGCCGAGGTGTTACGTACATACTTTGTGTAAGGTATCATATTGCGACTCATTATAAACATATTCGGAAAAGGAACAATAAAAATTAGATACATGAAGTATAAAGCTTTTTTCAAACAGACACACCTAAAAGTGTGACGTCAATGCTTACTCCCAATCACGTGACGTTTAGGAGTTGACTGAGGGGCAACTAGCGGATGTTAAGTCAAAACATGTCAAAAGAAGTCCTCAAACTATTGTATTTGACTATTTCTACGAAATGAAACCAGAAAACAAGAGAACAAAACAACCTCCAACATTCTACAAGCCATCAAAAAAGAGCTATTACCGGAAGTGACGTCTATTGATAGTAACCCATGCTTCGTTTGAAAAAAACCACTTCCGGGTACACAACGAAAAAAAGGCAATTTATTCTATAAATATTTTTATTACGTTTTCTTTATGAAAGAATTTCTTGTCCAAAGTTCTATATTTTTATCAGCTGGAAGTTAAATCATTGAGATCATTTTCTGCTAATTCATTTTAGCGATTAATTTTGGTCGCCCCGGCCTGTCATAGGGCAACAACACAGGGTGACCAGTTCTAAATAGGAAACAACTAAAACACTTGAAATTCTAACAAAAATACGCCCTCATCACACAAGAGGTTTGAGTTCAGATTATGACAGACAGATGTCCCTAGAATGTTGCCAGCCCTGTGTAGTAACACATTTTGGGATCGAAGAGTTGGTATCTCACGATTTGTGAGGGGAGTGGGGGGTATGGGAGGTGGGGTGAGGGTCTTTCTGACTACCACTAGGAATAATATACTTTGAACTACACAACTTTATGATTTAAAAATATTAACCTTTTATTGTTTTATAAGTTCAACGTAATCCGATGGTTTTATGATTGACCAATGTAACCATGACAACAATTTCTGCGTAAAACTTTTTAAAGGGGTTCGTATGTTCCGAACTTCTGTCGTAAAAAAAATGAGTTTCTTAGTCGGTTCATCATGTAATATTTACTTATTAGGTCAAGTAAGCTGCCAAATGTTATTAAATTTTGACTAAATATTTTTCTTTAATTGTTTATGTAAATTTACCAGCAAAGCAGAATTATGCCCACAAGGTCCCCACAAGACAAATATACGATAAAATACATCAACAAATTTTGGAATCGAGTATTTAACGTTTTACTATTTAAGGCCATGATAGGAGTAGTCATTTCCTTTCCCTTGAGTATTATTTCTGTCTCGATGACGACATGCATACAGTTTTAAGCAAAATAATGTATTCTTCTCAGATTTTGCTAGTATTTTAGTCCACTTGTCACTCTCTAGAGAATATCCATATTCATGTGTCTTCCCATGCAGACAAATAGCTTTTGTATTTCAGAGGGTAGATCACAGCAACGTATCTGTCGATTGTTAATGCACCTAAAGAGAGGATCGAAGCTGTTGAGAGAATGAAGTAAGATATGTGGAGGATCCGAATATCTACGAGATCTATTTCGAATGCTTCACTACGATGGAATACTGCCGATGTTGGATCCATTGAGATTCCAACCAAGAGGTCTGTCATCGCGAGACTTCGAATCAGAAAAGTGAACGGAGTTCGTAGCTCGTGGAATGGATCTTTCAAAATGGCGTAACATATCAGAGAGTTTGCTGGAACAGTTACTAGTATAAGACCTAAAGACACTGTCGTAGTGAAGATGGAAAGATATCTTGGTGCAGAAACGCCAACACACGAAGCACTGACGCCGTCGTTCGACATCCTTGCCTTGACAAAATGGCCAACTTCTTGAAAATTTTTTCCAAAATACTTGATAATGATCTTAAGGTAAACTAAGACTTCAAAGTGGACTTTACATCGAAACTTCAAGTTTTTGATATTACTATTTCGAAAAACGTTGTCCTTCGGAGATTTGAAATCTGAGACTGAGTGCAATTTTCGGTGACTAAGTGTTTTCCCATTAAAAATTTAAAATACATGACACTTATTGCCACAAATCCTTAAAGCAGGTCATCGCATAAACATGGCATACTACTACTAATAATAATTAATACTGTATTTAATTAGACTTAAATATATTTATTTTATACTGTATTTAAATTTTTTTGCACACGTACTGTATTTAAATTTTACCTTTTTGCGGAATATTGATAAAAAAGACAAAACGATTTACAGCTTACAGCCCACAATTCATTTCGGTGTCAGATTCCAGATCATCCACCGACGTTTTTTGAAATAAGGCGCTCTTTTGATGTGCACTGGGTTGCCCAATGTGCGGGTATGCTGGAGCTTATTTAAATTTTGTAACATTTTAGGTGTATTTTTTCCAGAACTTCCGAGCACTACAGATGCGGTTTTGTACACGGAGAAAAACAGCATTGCGTTACGACGTCACTAAGTTTTACTATACGCTCCATCTTGAATTACACTCATAAGCGCTAATGATCCGACTGACTCGTCGAGTCTGATAAAACAAATATATCTATTTGAAGAACCAGCACACATATCCATGTAAGCGTTTTTTTGTTTTTTTCGCTAACCGTTCTGAAGTTCTTGATCATTCCATTATAGATTATATTCTTCAAATATAGTTTTTTTAAATATCCAAACCAATGAAGTGGAATGAAACTCTGTGAGTAAAAGGATTCAAAACTAAGCGAAAAGTATTTACGGCCAAAGTTACCAAGCTCTCCGAATTACAATCCTAGAAATCTTCTTTTACTGCTCAATTATATTACTTCTAAAGCCCGGAATTGCATCCTCAGCTGCTGAGCCAATCTACGAGTCATAAATCTGTAAACAAGTCCTTCAAATCCAAATTCTCAAATTTCGGGAGACGGAGAAAAAACTATTGTTTTAACGCTAGGGATCATGGTCACTGGAGGGGGATGGAATGACAACAACACATCTTAAATCACAATGAAATTTGGTTTATGAACTGGTGAAGCCAAGAACAACTTAATGTCTCGAAAGAAAATAATTAAGCTTAAATCTAGCCTACATTTTTATCATTTTAGCAGATGTACACAAACCGTGACGTCATTATGAAATAGGCCAATTGTGGTGGAGTATATGGAGAACGAAGATGGTGTAATTGAAAACTAATATTTGAAATAGAAGTCAAACTTTATGTACTTATTGACTGAGTGGGAGGGCCGTACGGGAAAATATTTGGCTCGAGGTGATGCCGTACGGACCGAGCGCAGCGAGGTCCGTACAAATGACCGAGAGCCAAATATTTTCCCGTACGGCCCGACCTAACTCAGGCAATAAGCATTTTATCATATGACCCTCACGAAAAAATTAATAAAAAAATAAAAGAAAGAAAGAAATAGTAAATAAAAGCTAAAAAAGAGAAAGCGCGCGGATTCGAACAGGGCCGGACGGGTTTTTCCGGCCCGCTTACGTCAACCCGTCCGGCCCCCATCACGTGACTTTTTCCAATGGTTTTATTAGAGCGCGCGAGCAGGGCCGTACGGGTCATATGATAATACCACATATTATTCTTTTCCAAGTTGTCGTTTCTTCCATGTTCCTTCCAGCTTTCATGATTCGTTACCTTCATTTTATTTTAATTATAAATCATCAAAAGACAGAGTTCCGTAAAAACGATTGGAATATGCTACGTGTGGACGCGAATTATTTGACATCCGCAACAACACGATGCGGATTCAAAAATATCCGGATACGTGTGGACGGGGCTTTAGTTTCAATATCAATATGTTCATTCCACGTAAGATTATTCTTGCTTATTATAATTACAAAATAATTAAAGGATTCAACTATGTCTAATGGTTAACCATCAAAAGAAAAACTTATGTAATCTATATGACTTAGCCGCTTTATTACTGCCTATCAACATAAACTACTTACATTTTGATATATTTTTAAAGAAAGCTGGTTTTTATCTTGACCAGTTTCCAACCTTTAGGAAGTCTGAATTCAATTTTGATTCTACATCTAACGCTCTGAAGGCATTATACTTCACCCTAAATGGACGCCTTCGCCATTCGTGGTTGCTCCCTCGTACAATAGCGAATCAATCACCGTTTCAGCAGTTTCCCAGTGAAATTAAAATCTTGTCCCACAAACAACTACACAGTATTTGTTATAAAGAGTACTACAAGGATTACTAGACAATTTTTCTTTCTTTTTTTTTCAAAGGCAAGTAAAAACCGAAACAATTTATGATCAATTTTCCGTGATCAGAGTTTTAAATTCCGAGATATTCCATCGGCATATTTGTTGAGCTTGTGGGACATAACAACAGTAAGTAAGTACAGTAAAGCTGAATTAATTTAACGAGATCAACAAAGATTCCATACAGCTGAAGCAAGAGAATATTACTTAACATTCTCTTGAACCTGAAGTGAATACCATGTTCACTTCAGCTATATGGACATTTTTTAAACACGCAGTCAACAGTTATTTCCTTTTTCAAGTCATGTAAGAGAGGCTAAACGTTCAATAAATGCAAAAGCAGTAACATGGCTGTCAGCAGTAACATGACTGTCAGCTTTTTCTTATGGTCAGTAACATGACTGTCAGCTTCTTCTTATGGTCAGTAACATGGCTGTCAGCAGTAACATGACTGTCAGCTTCTCCTTATGGTCAGCGACATTTTCTTAAGATTCTTAAGATTTGTAGTCACGTGTAAACTTGTGACATTTGTTCTCAGCTGAGATCCATTGAAGACGTGTGTTTTTATTGAAGACCTTGAAGGTTTAAATTATGAAACACAAGTCTTGACACTTCATTAACTGGACCTTTGAAATGACTGCTGATCAAGTTGAAGGAATTCCATTCTTCTTCTGGTAACAGAAGGTATTGTTTGCTATTTGGGAAAACAGGATATGGAAGATAGATTCTGTGGTCAATCTCATCTGTTTGGAGATTGATCACGAACACGCAACTCTCATCAGTAATCACGAGATATGACCTTGATACGAACAAAATATCAAGACACGATACCACCCATAAGTCAAATGCCCAAAGTTTGAACAAAGAGCCATTTGACGTGTTGACTATGAATATGGAATCCTTATAATGATATGCAAGAAGGCATCCATCTTCAGAAACATGAACCGCGTCGTCTATATCATTACTGGGCAGATAGGGAGAGGGACAAATGCATATCTTTTCTACTAGTGGGTACACGGGAATGGGCTGCTCAGCACTGTCATAGTGATATAGGAGCATTTGTCGGAAGACGTAGATATCGAACGCTTTGGATGGTGTCTGAATACTGGACTTATAACGAGGAAATGAATCCCCAGTATCCTTAATTATAATCCTCCAATTCATCATCTCTACTTCACCATTTTTATCGGTCAAGGTTTTTACATTTTCTGGCTCCTCGCGTTCCCATGTTCTTGTCACCACAATATGGCCTTCGCATCCAACGTCCCTTACAGTACTACCCTTATTCACTGTAATGGTGTTATGTACGTGTCCTGTTAGTCCTTCAATGACGTAGACCTTATTGTCATGACAACCCTTGATGACAACAAAGCAAGCATGATCGTCTCCAAACACGTGACATGTTTGTATTGCATCATGAGGAGACTTGTATTGACTGATCACTTCAAGTGTTCTTGCGTCTAATATCTCAATCTTGTTCCCATTTTCTTGGGCAACAACGATGAAGTTGATGTTCGGAGAGGTGGTTATGAGCCTTTTGCCAGGAAAGGATTTCGACTTGATAGAGCGTCCATCAAGGTGGAACGTATACACTGCAGTTGACAGTGAAATTGAACAAGATATGGGGAGAACAGCGATAAACCCATCCTTACATTTAAGTAGGTATTGTAAGGAAGATAATTCAGCAACTGAGTGTTCTTCCGGTCCTCTCATTTTTACGGACAATAAACTCTTCTCATCAAAATAAGGAAAAAGTGGTTTTGGCGTTATTTCGACAATCACATCCTTCGCATGTGCAGCTTGAAGAACGAATGCAAGGTAACGACCAAACGAAATGGGACGAAAAAAGTCACAAGAACGGTCGTGACGGCGTCTGTACGTAGGAAAACAAATTATCATATATCCAAATATTTCACGTAAAGAACTAGATATGAAATCACAGTCACTAACACGATTGGCAAATTTTATGTTTTCAATCTGTAATGCAGTCAGGAGATAAATGTTCGAAAAGAATCCAAACATATCTTCTGTGACGACTGATGAGCGTTTACCTAGAAGGTGGCAAAGAAATCCAAGAGCATACTTCTCGCTACGTGTAAGATTCAATGGTATGTCCAGATCTTTTTTTCCATTTCGTAGGTCACTCAGGACATCATTACACTGACTGGCAAGTACTTCTTCCCCGTCTTCTACGCGAACACTGAAGTCATGTACTTCATCTTTTTGAAGAATCAACCAATCAAATACTGACTTGTGAAATGCTGTCACGCGATCCTTCTCAACAGGAAACAACCAATGAAGTGAGTTCAACGCATCTTTTCTTTTCTTTTTCTCTTCGCGTGGCACTTCACGCTCACTCTTGAGACAAAGAATATTGTAAAACATGTTCTTTGGCAAAGGGTTTCTGGTTGCCACAACAGCTTCAAGCATCTTATAGAACCCTTCCTCCTCTGATATGAAAGGTAGTAATACTTTTTTAAGACGACAGAAATAATTCTCATACACTGATGAGATTCCATCAGGGAACAGTTGCAAAACTTTCTCTGGTGATGCAACATTTTCTCTTTTCAAATAGTCAATGACAAAGAAAGCCACTAAGAACTAACCTTTTGTCATTTCCACTAGGTTCTTTACAAGATACCCTTTATCGTCACTGTCGCATTGTGGATAGAGGGCTTTAAGCTCCAGGCTGAAAAAAAGTTCAAGATCTTTGATATTAGATTGATCTTTTGGTCTTATTTCTACAGCAACAATTGAACCAAGTGCAGAGGTATTTGTTGAGGGTCTACTGGTTAGAATAAATCGAATCCATGAAGGTAAACATGGGAGTTTTTTCCTTAGTGCCTTCGGCAGTTCATCTTTTGGATCATGTGAACACTCGTCTAAAGCATCTATAACAACGACCAAGTTAGAGTCTTTTTGTTCCACGTTACATAATGGTTCCTCCAACAAAATGGTTAACAGCTCTTCGCAGTTCATCTCGGATATCTTCTTACCCAAATCTGTTCGCAATTTGCTTTCTAGGGCCTCTCGATAACCAGGAACAGTGTCACACATCTTCCCTGCAATGGACTGCAACATCAACCTTGGATTGTTTCTTGTGGCATTACTGAACTGAAAGAAGTGACATCCTGCAAGACATCCAAGATCCTTGTATGTCTGACAGATCTTAGCAGCAAGAGTTGATTTGCCCATACCTGGACCAGCGTTGATCAGCATTATACACGAGTCTGGTTGGTCACTGTTAACATGGGATTTGACTTGGTCTAGAATCCACTGGCGAGTGTTTTGATGGAAACACTTACATTTTGCGTTTATTTCTGGTTCAAATTCAGAAATAGCCAGCTGTTGGATCTGTTGATTCATTTGTCGTGCTTCGATGCACACATTCTTGACGTCATCTAGTTTATCCTTAATGTCTGCTGTGTCTGACTTAAGATCCTCTAGCTGCGTTTTGACATTCTTATCTGATATATACCAATCGTTGAGTAACTGGTTGTAGTCTTTCTCTCCCAAACGAGCAGACTTCAATGTATCAATATCCTCTTGTCTCAGTCCCAGTGACAGAAGGGCAGTTGACATATCTTGCCAATGTTGTTCAAAGTCGGCATCATTTATTTCAGTATTTGGTATGTGTGCTATTGTATTGTTTCTGTAGTACTTTATCCTGGCAAGGTTAGCCTCTAGTGAGTTGTCGGTTGCAGGTGGTAAGGCATCCCAACTACCTGTAGTTGCTGGTTTTGTAAGTCCACAAATATTTCTTAGAAGAACAAACAGTAAAGTGATATCAAAGTCTTTAGATTTAGGGTCGCTCCCATTTGGTGGATACAGTTTGTCCCATTGCTCGTTATTCAGTACATTCCCTTTTGGTTTCTTCAGCTTTTGTAGTGTTGTCTTGTAACCATTTAAGAAGGCTTTCAATGAAGATGGTGGATATTTACCATCAAATACAGAACAAACTGCTTGTGCGCCTCCATCGACTAGCAACCTACAAAGCTTGGTGTAGTTGATCTTTTCATCTGTTTCTTTCCACCAGCTTGCTGAAGCCATCACTGAGGAAGGGAATAAAAAAGTAATGATATCAATTAATGCTTCCATAAGGGTGAGAGGTCTTATTGTTTTTATATAAACCTACTAATTGGTCCACAAAAGAAAACAACGATTTTGAAATGAGGTTGAAATACGTGTAATTTATTTTTCACATTGTTTGTCTTTCAAAACCGGCACTTTTCACCAATAATGTTCTATCACTAATATACCACTAGTAGCTCAGCCAATCAGAAAGCAGGATTTGCGATAGACCATAGTAGGTTTATGCTAAATGATCATTCAATTTGATATTTATATTTATTGGATATACACTCGATTGCAGAAACGTTGTAGTATACATTTATACATATATCTAATTTATTCAGTATATTTAATGATATGCATAACTGAAAAATCGCTTTATTTATTGTTTGTTTCATTCAATGACTGTCAAAATATTTTTTTCTTGTCTATTAGATCGTACAGATTATAAATCAGTCGGTTTTAAGCGTTGAAAATGGTTATTTTGCATTATGCATCTCATTAGATATTTGTATAAATGTATAAATGTATACTACAACGTTTCTGCAATCGAGTGTATATCTTTTATTCAATATTCATATTGTGTAGCTCCAGAAATGATCCACACATCCCCCAATGAGGGATTTTTTAAAGACTCCCCTTACCACAGAAATTCCAATTTTTTTCCATACAAACTCCATAATCTTGTTATTTCTCTGAACCCAACCCCTATTCATATTCACAGTAATAATACATAAATTTTTTAAAGATGTTTTTTCGAGTCTGCTGTTTATTGGAATGGGGTAGACCAATTAAAAGATGAAAATAATGCCCACTAGCCTAAGAAGTCTGATAAATTATTAATTATCAAACTAAGCTTACTATTTCCCAAAAAGAAGGCTTCACAGCATTTTTTAACTAGTTTTTAAAACTGTTTTTTTACTGTACCAAATAACGTAGAGTACAAATATTGGAGGATATTTGGTAGTCGCTCCAGGCTTTCTACTGCATTATTTTTACTCAAATATTAATAGCTTGTTATAATTATAATAACATAAAATATTCCATGGGTCACTTGTATTTTCTATGTGAGTGTGTATGCAAAGAAAATATATTAAAGTGACAAGTGGGATATTCCATGGTTTGTCATGAGAAAGCATCATATAACTATTTTTATCCAAAATCATAGAAGATATGGTAAATAACTAAGATTTCAGCTCATGATGGGAAGGAAGAGTGGAATAGAGTTGCTTTCTGTCGGACGGTCGTTTAACTCGATGATTCAGACAGATTGCATCTGATTATGTTTATTCGTCTGCCATCTTAAAACTACAACCAGTAGTATAGGGGATGGGGGTTCCAGCGCAACGACCACCGGAGGATTACCCGTCTAAAGTGAGTTCCTCGATTCGTACCGCGATTACCCGCATCCCGTGTTTATGTAGTTAAATATGTTAGTCTATATATGGAGTGCGAAGATCGTAAGAGAACTTTTAAGAAAGAAGTGGACTTAAAGAAGCATTTGAAGATGAAGTCGAAATGTATGAGCAGCTATGATTGTGGATGTGGTAAGAAGTTTGAGACTAAGGTTAAATTGTTTTGGCATTGTCAGGATTGTGAGTATGACTACGACGATCTGAAAAGGGTCTGGAATTAGGTATAAGATATTTCCTATTATATAGATGGAATCCCAAAGCAATTTCGAAACGGTGTCAATACCCGGTAACGGTGAGATTGACGTTAGACAGTTTTGGCGCCAGTCAGAAAGGAAGGTTAAAAGGACTCTTCGAAAAGGCATAGAAGAATTAGGAGCCCTGAAAGCGAGTATAATGGTAGAAGTAAGTTTGTCAAAAGACGAGGTAATGACGGCAGCAATGTTGCGATCGAAGTCGTTAGTGATATTAGAGTCCACGAATCTGGGTAGGTCACTCAGCGAAGCCTTAGAAGCAATAATGGAGTCGCTGTCTAACTACACGAAAGAAGGATCAGGTTGGACAGTGGAGGAGGTAGAAGGTATGGAGGTTAGCATGGCAAGGTACGTGCCAATACGAGGAGGAAGTTACGTGCCCCTGCCGGTGTGGGTAGAAAGGAAGAAGGCAATCGTTAACGTAAAGAATGACGACAATCGCTGCTTTATGTGGGCAATACGATCCGCACTGTATCCAGTAGATAAGGATCCATGTAGACCAAGCAAGTACCCAACAGACGATTTGGAGTGGGACGGTGTGGAGTTCCCAATGCAGCTGACAGACATACCGATATTCGAGCAGGAAAATGACCTAGCCATTAACGTTTACGGAGTCAGAGACCAAACGATAGTGCCACTAGTGCTGTCAAAGAGTAAAGGAGAACGAATACACCTCTTCTACCACGGCGGACATTATTCGTGGGTCAAACATGTTAGCAGACTATTTTACAGACACACCAAACACAAAGGCAAGAAATACTTCTGCGACTGTTGTTTGTTATCCTTTACCAGCGTTAAAGCTCTAAAGGATCACGACGAAATATGTCGCGGAGTCGAAGAAGTGGCGCAACGGATCCAGATGCCCACAGATAAGAACCTATCCTACTCAGACCATCAAAAGCAGATGCAGGTGCCTTACGTGATATATGCAGACTTTGAAGCGTTGATAACTAAGGAAGAGCAGAAAAGTGGTGCCACGAATAAGGTGGGATTACACGAGATCTGCTCCTTTGGTTACATAGTAGTCAGATCAGATGGTAAGGCCGACCCTCCTGTGATTTACCGAGGTAAGAACGCAGCTAATGAGTTTCTAGAAGCATTGCGAGAAGAGGAGGAAGAGATAAGAGAACAATTAAGACGCCCAAAGAAGATGGTATTTACCAAAGAGAACCAGGAGGCTTTTACCAAGGCAAAGAAATGCCACATTTGCCAACATACGCTTCTCCAGTTTGGAAGACGAGCCAAGAAAGCGTGGGACGAAGATGGAAAGTATCTAGGAGAAGCTCATTTCAAATGTGGCAGGTATGCAAGGAAGGGGGAAAGCCCAACAAGCCTTCCACCCACTGCATTCATTGTCATAAAGCATTCGTTGAGGATTTCTATGTGGATAAGGTTAGAGATCACTGCCACATCACGGGTAAATACAGAGGTGCGGCTCATTGGAAATGTAATATAAACTTCAAAGTAGATCCAGAAATGGAAATACCCGTATTCTTTCACAATTTAAGGGGTTACGACAGTCACTTACTCTTACAAGGAACAGACGGCTCCGAAGTAAAGTGCATACCCAACAACAAAGAAAGGTACATGTCCGTAACTGTGGGCAAGCTAAAGTTCTTAGATTCGCAGCAGTTTATGGCGGACTCCTTAGCAAACTTGGTTAAATACAACACGGAGTTCCCCATTTCCAGTCAATACGGCGCGGAAAGGAAAGGAGTCTACCCATACGAATACATGGACTCCTGGGATCGATTCAAAGAACCCCTACCACCCAAAGAGAGATTCTACAGCACCCTAAACGAGTCTGGTATAAAGGACGAGGAGTACCAGCATGCGTTAGATGTGTGGGAAAAGTACTCCTGTGAGAATATGGGAGAATACCACGACATCTACCTACGTTCAGACGTAGTGCTGCTCGCAGATGTTTTCCAAAGCTTTCGAAAGATGGCAATGGAATACTACGGGTTGGATCCAGCGAACTTCTACACGGCTCCTGGGCTTAGTTGGAGTGCGCTGCTAAAGAAGACGAACGCGCAACTGGATCTCCTAACGGAATACGACATGTACCGCTTTATGGAAGACGGTATCCGCGGCGGTGTTTGCGGACCCAGCAGACGATACGCAAAAGCGAACAATCCCACGGTGGAGTACGACCCGGAGAAGCCAACCACATACATCTTCTACTTAGACGCAAACAACCTCTACGGTTGGGCAATGTCGCAGTACTTACCTGTACGCGACTTCGAATGGGACAACATAAAGCCCATAGAGTTTTACCTAAACGTAGGTAAAGAAGACGACAAAGGTTACGTGCTGGAGGTGGACCTGGAATACCCAGAGCACTTGCACGACGCGCACAATGAGTTCCCATTAGCACCAGAAGCAATAGAAATACCATTTAAGCAGCTGAGTCCGCTGCAAAAGCAAATGTGTCCCGGATACAAGCCATACAGGAAGCTAACGATGAACCTGATGGACAAGAAGAAGTACGTGGTGCATTACCGCAACCTGCAGTTCTATGTGCGCCACGGCTTACGCGTGAAGAAGATCCACCGCGTTTTGAAGTTCACGCAGGAACCATGGATGCGCTCCTACATTGACTTTAACACACAAAAGCGTACGCAGGCAAAGAATGACTTCGAAAAGAACCTGTTTAAACTAATGAACAATAGCGTATTTGGTAAGACGATGGAGAACATCCGCAAGCGCGTAAGCATAAAGATAGCCAGCACCAGAGAGGAAGCAGAAGCATACGTGTCACAGCCTGGATTCGTTAGATACGTAGAAATGTTAAACTTCTACGTGATTCACATGAAGAAAGCGAATCTATTCCTGAATAAACCCGTATACACGGGGTTTACAGTGTTAGACCTATCAAAGCTGCTCATGTATGAGTTTTACTACAACAAGCTAAAACCGAAATACTGTGATAAGTGCCGCCTTTTATACACCGACACCGATTCCTTGATACTAGAGGTGCAGACGGAAGACATTTACGAAGACTGTGTTCGCGACATCGATGAATACGACACCAGCGATTACCCACGCGACCACTTTCTTTACTCCCCTAAAAACAAGAAAGTAATCGGGAAAATGAAGGATGAGATGAAAGGAAAACCCATAGTGGAATACGTGGGCCTGAAACCCAAGATGTACAGCGTGCTAAAGCTGGACGGTGTAGAAAAGAAAGCTAAAGGCGTAAAAAAATACGTGGTTAAGAAGGACATAACCCACGATTCCTACTTAAAGGTCCTGCGTACGCGTAAGGAACAGCGACATAAAATGAACAGCCTGCGCAGCTACGGACATCAAATACACAACGTTACACAGGAGAAGGTGTCGCTGTCTGCATTTGACGGTAAGAGGTGGATGTGTGATGATGGTATCCATACGATAGCATTCGGACATCACACGATAAGCAGTTCTTCTTTGACGAACCCACGAGTGGGACCATCATGAAGATAATACAAGATGGGCTGACCCTTCTTAGCTATCGCACTTCGGATCTGGTAAGTTTCCAAAGACCAATTGGGATCCGTAGCTCTTTTGGATCCTCCTTCTAATTCACCCGGCTCATAGAGATATCGAACCGTGACATCACCTAATCTCTTTTCCTGGGGGAAGACTGCCCTCGAACTTCTGACGTAGGACTTGTGTTCCACGTGTTTCTTTTTTATAGCATCCTTGGGTTTCATTCCCGTAGCCCTGGCCGCCTCGTTGTTCAAAGCCGCGACGACCTGGGGGAGCCTCTGAGTCCATTCCCTGTTGCGTTTGGAGGGATCTTCCAGCTCTTTCCAATACTGGTACCCAAAGAGACGCTCAGCCAGGGTCTTATTGAATCTTTCGACGATGCTCTGACCCTTGTGGTACTCAGCTTCAGCTCTCCTAATCTTAGTGCTGTGGTCTTTCAGGGTCTTAGTAACCACGCCCATGAACTCTGTCCCCGCATCCACTTGCAGCAGCTTAGGCCATTTCAAGACGCGCTTATAAATCCTACCTAGGGCTTCTGCGACTTCCCCAGAATCCTTGCTGGTTATGGGTTCGGCGTCCTTGTATCTGCTTGCGATATCGACTACGGTCAAAGCGTATCTATAGGTCTTTTTTCTCACCTTATCGTGCGGTAAGAAAAGCAAATCCGCCTGATGAACTTCATTGGGGGCATTTACGGTGAAGCTGGGCCTGGGAATGTACTTAGGCACGGGAAGATAAACCTGCCAGATGGTTTGTTTTCTTAGCCAGTTCTTAGCCGTTTCTTCTGATACCCTGGCCGCGGTCGCGAGTTTCTTGATGGCCGACGCTCCTTTCCAATAGCCTTCAGGCCCGTAGTAAATCCTCTTAAGTTTGTCCTCTACGCGGCCCATTATATGAATAGAATCGCGCTTCGCTTGATTCAAGCGAAGGATAGGACAAGATTGATCTTTCGCCCGTTGAAATCCACCGTCTTTCCGTCCACTTTGATGGTGATGTTTATGCTTTCTACCAAATTAGACAAGTCATAGCTTAAAGAAATGGGAGTGTATTCTACTGGGTCAAATGGATTACCTTTGGGTAGAAACTTGGACATAAGAGAAGACTTTTCCCCATTGCTGTAACTATTGACTAAATCGCAATAGACTTCGTAAGAGGATGCGACTTTCCATTTCACAGGTATGGCTGTGTCGGTAATTGTCTTGCCCGAGGCACATAATAAAGATCCCAATGGGTCAGACTTTCCAAAAGTCATTGAATAATTTGACATAATATGTTTGAGGGTCATTTCGTGCGGCAATCCTGTGGTGAGCGTATAACCGTGTTTTGCTAATTCCTTGGCCAGTGTGATTGGTGTATAATGTCCATCGGGCAGCAATACGGCTTGATAGTTAGATCCTCCTGTATGCTCAGTGACTATGCCCCTAATCAGGTTATACCAAGAATTGTACAAAGAGCAACTTATGAGCCGAACCTTATGGGCTTTAATGGGGGGATTTAAATAAGTGGTAAAGTTATTTTTATCGCTTTCCAAAAAGACGATCATTATATTAGATACGCCAAAGCCGCGCCTCCTGCCAGCCCTGCAACTCCTACAAATACCAATTCATTGTCTTTTTGTTTCTTAGAAGGCTGGTAGTAATTCTTGAACTGAGGCTTTCTCAACCCCGTTAATGCCGCGGGGTGTGCTTGCGCATAAAGTTTGGAGGCGTAGTCTGTGTTTTCGAAGTTCTTATCCGCCTGCATTTTGTCTTGGTAGTTCTTGTCCAGCCAATCCCTGTAAGCTTGTCTTTTTTCATTCCAAGCCGCCACGTCTCGCTGATATTTCTCCAGCGCTAAGTCGTGCCTCTTCCTTTCGGCGGCTAAATCTCCGCTTTTATCGCCTCTGACTAATCTATCCAAATACTGACCACCATAATTAGCTCCAGTGAATGCTAAAGCTGCAATAACTCCACCTGCGACCACGCTAGCCATTATATATTAGAAAATCACACCGTAGGTAGGTACTTTTCCTTCCGTAGGTAATCCTTTACCATGATAGCCCCGCCTACGGCAGCGGTCATGTTAGCAAAATTAGCGAAGCTCTTGCTTGGGTCTTCAGTAAAGTCTTCTTTGAGCACTTTCTTACCTACCCAACCAATACCCGCAACGATGGAAGTAATGATAGCTGCTTCTTCAACAGTTTTCAATAACGCGGTTGACATTATATTACAAAGCGAGAAGGTTATCACTCCATTTCAGGGATTTTGCTTTTTCTCACGGGCGGCTCCGCAGGTGCGTAATGTGCTGGTTCCAATTTTACTTTTGGCTTCGTAGCCCGCCATTGTAAGTAGAGGCTGCCTGCTGCTATAGCGACTCCTAACGCGCCAATGACGTATCCCGGATTATTAAAGGATTCCTCTTCTCTTTCCTCCACCTTTTCTTCTTTTTTGGCTTTGTTCTTCCTGTTCATCTCTGCGAGCTTCTTCCCCGCGGCAACTCTGCCTGGAGATTTAGCCTTGGTAATCTTGGTATCTTCTACGGGTGGTTGTTCTTCGGTGCCACTCATCTTATATTAAGGGACTTGAAGGACTTGACAAGTAACTTGATGACGACTTGACAATGACTTGGCAATGACTTGACAACGACTTGACTAAGTACTTGAGGTGACTTGACAACGACTTGACTAAGTACTTGAGGCGACTTGATCATCAGCAAGTGCCGCCTGGAAGACCTTTTCGACTTCTCTGTCCTTCTTGAAGTCCTTCCAAGATGTTCCGAAGGAACCTAGTACCTCCTTCAAGTCGACATGCTGAGCTACGTGAAGTGCCGCAGAGGCGACTGCCATTAACTTACCGCACTTCAAAGACAACCACCCACAGGTTATCTTAAGTTCTTGGGCGATAACATAGTCATCGCTTATGTCCTTCCGCAGTTGCTCCACGTCGTCTATGGGCAGTGCAAGTCCAAGCAATTTAGTGGCAAGTCGGATAGCGGAGTCTGCTACGGCGTCCGTGGTTTTACTTGCAAGGGCAGCCTCATACCTCTTATGGAACTTTTTGACTTCCTCTTCCGACAACTTATTAACCTGCTCATGGGTAAGTTCCTTGCCTATCATTTCTTTACACTTCCCAGAAGACACGAGGATGTTAAGTTGTTCCTTGAGGTTACTTTCATCTAACTGTGTGGGGACTTCATCTAAGAGCTGCTCAATGTCCATATACATTAGGAATCATAGATTCCAACCGTGTAGGGAAACCTCAAAGAGAAGATCATCTTGGAATGTTGGTGCGTTTTTAAATGCCGCATGTATTCGTGTAACTGTTCCTTGGATATCTCACCGCCGTAGTCGCTTAAGATGGTTTCCAGGTCAGACTTGCTCGGAGTATAAAATACGACAAGTGAGCCTATGTTTTCCCTAAAAGGCTTAGAGACGCTGGTAAGCTGCTGCGAGAGCAACCAAACGCTAATATTGTCGTGTCTGCCGCTAAAGGCGAGCTTCACTAATTCGGAGGTGCGTCTTTTTACGTCGTCCCCGCAGGCGATGTCGTCCAGTATGAGGAGGGTTTGTGTATCTTTAGGGAATTGTTTGTGCCAGAACTTAAGATGTCCAGATAACTCATTGGGGTCCAAAATATCCACAAAGAAGTCATCATCTTTTACGCCTACACCCGTCCAGGTGCGGTTATTCACGTAGGTGGGGCAAAGCAGCACTATGTAGTCGAAGCGGTATCTAAAGGGTCCTAATAGCTGCTCCACGACGAACTGGGTCTTTCCGCAGCCGGTGGGTCCTACTATCAGAGCATTGCAGGGAATATGGTTCGGATCCATTATATATACGATGGACCCAGTGGACGCAGTAAGAAGGATTGCCACCGACGCAAAAGATAAAAGAGACACCATAGAAATGCAAAGGGAGGAGATCGATCGGCTGAAAGAGCGCGTGCAGGAATTGTACGATGAAATGTGCGGTCTGAAGCGCGCAGAACGGTTTGGTGCGCTGATAACTATGGCAACGTGGGCTAAGGAGTCCGTTAAGGACTTCATGCGATATCCCCTGTAGAATGTTAACAATAAGGTTAAATCTTTGTTAAGGATGCCTGGAAACTATTTCAAAGAGTGTCTCAGAATGTTGACAATAAGGTTAAATCTTTGTTAAGACACCACAGAAACTATTTAAAAAGTGTCTTAGAATGTTGACAATAAGGTTAAATCTTTGTTAAGTATATGCTATTTAAAAAGTGTCTCAGAATGTTAACAATAAGGTTAAATCTTTGTTAAAGGATGTTAAATGGAGGCTAAGATACAGTTAAGTATATATGGACTGTTCGATGTGTAAAAAGGTGTTCAGCACCAAACAAAGACTACGATACTACATTCGTCGTGGCGTTTGTACAAAGAAACCAATTAGTAAGGTTTGTAAGGATTGCGGTAAGGAATTCAGCACCGTTCAAAAGATGCAACAACATCAGGATAAACGCATTTGTGGGCTCTGTAAGGACTGTAATAAGGAATTCCACAACCCCTTCGAAATGCAGCAGCATCTGAAAAGGGGCGTCTGTAATCGAACCAGACAGTGTAGTTTCTGTAATAAGATACTTAGTAGTCGTCAACGTTTACAGACGCACCGGAGAACGCATGATTATAGGTTTCTCTCCCGCGCTTACGACTTGGAAGGCGTGGATTGCTACCAATGTGCGGATTTGATGTGTCGCTGCCCGCATGAAGAGGATTACTTAAGGAATCGCATAGATTACCATAAGAAGATAGTCCGTACTTTCCCCTCTTTTGAACGCGCCGAAGGCGTTCCGTGGACTAAAAGGGAGTATTGGAGGCAGGAGTGCGATCGTTGTGGTTGTGTCAGAGAAGAGGAACATATCTTCAACTGTCTTAACAAAGATTTAACCTAAACGTCAACATTCTGAGACACTCTTTGAAATAGTTTCCAGGCATCCTTAACAAAGATTTAACCTTATTGTCAACATTCTGAGACACTCTTTGAAATATATGATACGCAATAGCATTTCTTGGGGCCTTTAATAGTAAAGCAGGGTTTGCGCAAAGAGTCTCAAATCCTGATCTTATTTTTCTTGTTGTTTGTTAGGGATCAACATTTAACAAAACAACAATAAAAATAAGGACCCCTTTTAAAGGTATATGCTAGCCTACGCAGCCGCATTCTTTGGAGGATTCCTAATCGCCCTTTCAATATATGGACTGTATTACATGCGAACTACCAAGCGACTGCATAATCCCTGAAACCCCCGCAATTCGTGAGGAGAAAAAATACACCTGCCTTCATTGTGGCAAGGTATTCCCCGAAGAATCCTTTGTGGGGCATTGGTGCTCCGCGGATCCTAAAGCGCAGCGGACTTTAGCAGACGCGCTTAACTACAAAGAGGAGATGGAGTGACCCTCCTTTCAATGTCGAACTCCCACCTCCCATTCTTCTTACCATGCGAGCGCAGATGGGTGAATTCCTCGCCCTGTATGACGTACCTGACCCTATCAGGCGCCCACAGGGAATACTCTATGCCGTCACTGTCTTTGAGGACCAGCCGCAAGCGGTTGATATCCTCGAAGACGACATAATTTTTTATTTCATACGCAATACCTTCTATTAGATCTCGCCAATGTATTTGCCGCAGGCTCATTATACCTATGGAATATCTTTAAGTGCGTTGCCAAGGTCTCCGAGGTTTTGAAGGCCTTACAGCACCACCTGCAAGGAATTCGTAGGCGTTCTGCATACGCGGTGATCTCCCTGCAGATTTCGTCGTAGTCGCTGCTAATCATTACCTTATAACCGTTTTCTTCATACCTCTGTAAGAGGCGGCGTTGATCCTCGGATAATACCCCGTTGCCTTTTGGAGTCTTCAGCTCGATGCAGAATCCACGGTAATGGGTGTGCGCATTCAAGATCATTAAGTCGGGCTGACCGCGTTGATATCCTTTCTGCCAACACTTTATACGTTTGCCGTCCGAATCCTGCAGTTCGCCTAGACCAGGGGTCACAAGCATTTGGGGGTAAAACCTGCGGATGTAGTCCACTACCTTTTTATGCAGGTCGAATTCATTTTCTATTTTGAATACCAACTTGTTTGGACCATCAAACCGCTTCTCGACCTCGTACTTACCAGTTTTCCTAAGGGTGGGGAGTACTTCCTCGAATATCCAATCGCGGAATTCCAGCGCTCTAGGTAACTTCGAACTAAATATCAGTTCGTACAACCCAGGCTCTGAGATGAACACGGCATTTGGTTGTGTAGTAAAGGGGGAACGATTCGTTCCTCTTAACTCATCCAATCTTTTCTGGTACTTTTCAGAAACGTGATCTCTAATCGCCTTCCTGGTGTTTTCATATTCTAACGCCAGTGCCACTTCCTTTGCTTTAAAGTACAGCTTGCAGTTTGGTTTCGTTGTTTTGAAATACGCGAAGCATATTATACGTATGGAATATTTTTTTATCCTTTCGCTTGGCTCAAGGAACGCGAGCCTAGTAGGCAACGCTCTTTAGCTGATTCATTTCTACGCTCAGTTGCGCGTCTGAGACTACGAAAACGTAGCAGTTTATTTTGTCTCCGTCGCCCGCACTGGCGTTCTTGGTGCGCTTGATCTCCAATGTTATCCCATCCTGCGTATTTACTAAACGTAAACCCTGACCATGTAGGTCTTCGTCGTTCGTTGTGCGCATGTCGATCCACAGCGCGTACTTATCATTGAAGAATTCCTCAGGGTTAATTTGGTCGCCAAACTTGCGCGCGGCCTCTCTGTAAATGTCTTCAGGCTTTATTCCCTGGGAGTAAACCTTGTTTGGAACGCCGTTAATATTCACGCCGACGTTAGTAATGTTAGGGTTGTGAAAGGCTTCGGAGTCGCGCTTACCGGCCTCGTAGGGTTTAGCAAACACCAGCATTAACCCCGTGAGACTTCTTCGCGGGAGGTTAATGCTTTGATTGATAACCTCATCCGTCTTATCCAAGAAGTTAAATGTCTTATACATCACTACGTGGTCGTAAAGGAATGCCTTTCCGGCGCTATATTCCATGCCAGCGCTACGGGCCAGCTCTTCGCTGTACACCGTTTCGTACTGCAGCTCTAAGTTGGTAATAGAGTATGGGGTTGTTTTGGTAAGTGCAGTGGTCAGCCCACCAATGATGTTATTAGCATCTGCTAAAGTTACTTCAAACTGTAGCTCGGATAACTGTCTTGGGTAATACACACCGTGATTCGTAATCACTTCAAAGTCCAGTGGTATAACATACTTGCTACCATAGGCTGTCTTTATTCGCTTTGCGTCTGCCACTGCGGTTTCTCCGCTGCCGTCAGTAGGTTGCGTTTTCGTAGGTGTGCGGACCTTACGTAGAATGACACTACCAATTCCTTGTTCTATCCTTTGCGCGCGGTCAAAGGCTGTCAACCATAAGTCTTTGTACGTGGTATACAGATCGTACCTATTTAAGTCCAGCAAGGATTCCCCGGCGAACTTTACGCGCATCTTAGAAACAATGTTGCGACCCACGTTGTTAACGATAATCCTTTCATCTGTGGGGCTTGACTGTACCGCTAGGTCGAACCTTAAAGCCAAGGTACCGGGTACTAGGACTAGGTTATCCGTTAGGCGGGGCACGCCTACGTACAAGGTTTCTCCTGGCTTTGCGCTAGAAGGTGTGAATGTGACCCGGTGAAAGGTGCGTTCTGCTTTCAGCCCGCCAACCTGCTTAGGCAATACGTTGGGATTTAACTTTGAGCTTATCATATATAATGGAAGTAGAAGGAACGGATTTTGACCCCACCACCAAAGAAGGCCAAGTCGATATTAACGACGAAGAATACGAGTCTTTACTTCCTAATGACAACGTTGACGGGCAAGGCCTCTTTACGAAATTAAGACGCAAATATGGCAGCAGGGCCCGCGAGGCCTGGCGTTCCTTAGAGGATAAGTGGCAATCAAGGAACCCAGGGAGATCTATTCCGGAGTACTTGGAATTGCAAAACTTGGATTCCACGGACCTAAGAACTGAAATGCTAAGGGGGCTTTTAGACGACGTAAGGGAGAAATTTCCAAATGTGGACTTGACCCGCCTTAATTTCCAAACCGGAGATAAGGGGCAAATTCAAATCCAGTATCAAGGAAGGGATAAGTGGTATAATCTCTACCAAAGGAGAGACTCCGACAGGCTCACCAGTAATCTCCCAAAAGAAATCAAAAACGCATTAGGAAGACCTAATTTGGTGGAAAGACTAAGAGAAAACGATGAAAACACCAGCGAAGCCTTTGAAACGTTCAAGACCCTAATGCAGCGGCAACAAAAAGGCAACGAAGCGATAAGGGAAGTCGAAGGACTAAAGGAAACAATGGAGGAAAGGGAGGCAGAATACATGCGACAAAACCGACTACTCCTCGATGCTCAAAAGAGAGAACTTAACAATAAGGGCCAAAGAATAATAGAAATGAGAGAACAAACAGACAAAGCCCTACGCGATAGGGACCAAGCCCAAAAGACCTTCGAACTTGCCCTGCAAGACCTAGACATAAGCAAGGAAGAAGCTAAGAACTTACGTACCACCATAGTCGGCTCTTTGGAGGAACGGCGGCAGTTGGTTGCCGAAATTAACACTAGGGAAGGACAAATCCGGCAAAGAGATCAGGCTATTGAAGACCTGGAGGGACAAATAGAGCGGCAGCAGGAAATAATCAATGACCTAACTCGTCCCGAAGAGGAAAGGGAGGCAGCCCAAAAGGAATTAGAAGCCCTTCAGGAGAGGGTTGCGGAATTACAAGCGCAAAAGGACAACCTGGAAAGAGAATTGGGACTTACCACCAAGGAAAAGGTAAAAAGAGCCCTTTTGAAGTATGGTCTTCCGCTGGCATTTGCGGTCGCTATTTCGAGCGTAGTAGGCGTGATCTTGTCCGCGCTTAAGGCTACAGGCGCGGGCGTAAAGAAATTAGGCAGTGGACTAACGGACTTGGGAAAAAAGATGGCAGCCGGTCTTCCTGGGCTGCTGGGTAGCGTTCTTGGCCTGGCACTTAGGGCCGGCGGTGAACTGCTAAAGTTTGTGGGGAATAACATTTGGATATTAGTCGTAGCTATTGGAGTGGTACTCCTGAAGAAGATGAGGGGTTAATCTTGTCCTTGTGTATTACTGGGGGCTTATCGTCGTCGGGTACCCGAGGTGTTCTCGACTGGGGATAAGTAAAGATAGTATTCGCGCCGCCTTGATAATGCGGAACTAGCGGCAGCACGCTCATGGTGCTAATGGGCTTATGATTCCAAGTGGCATCCGTCGAAGGGTTAACAGTCGGGGCGGCATTTATTCGTATGCGGCCGTTACCATCGCTGGGGCGAACTTGAAGCTTCGCATATTGACAATTGGCTATCATATGAAAAGTTACCGGCGTTATGTCTTCCGCTTGCGGAGGAACGGGCTCCGACGAAAAATGAGCTGGATACCTATTATTACTTTTTACCCTGTATGGCGGTAATGGGTGGTTATTCTCATCAACGATCCTAAAACCGGCATTGCATGAGTACCCCGCCGAAATACAAATAGTGCACATGATCAATCCCAGGCCTCCAACCTCCACCCACAATCCGGCGTCTTGTCACTTGTCGCCCACGTACTCCTTTTCCTCCAGGTAATGGAGAAACCAATCTTCCTTCGCGTGTGGATTCATATATTTCAGCAAGTAAATTTGCTTCTAAAGGCTAAGCACCGTAAGAGTGCTAATGGTAGCGTGATTATAAGGTCGATCTCTTTGGTCATGTATGCTATTTATCGTTACTACGCCCGTGTCGTCTACTCTCATTTGCAGCTTTACCTTCCCGTGGCAATCAGCAACCATGTGGAAAGTCCAAACCGAGATGTTTTCGGCGCTGCCGGGGTTGGGCTCTACGGAGAAATGCGTAGGCTCCCTGTTGTTTGTCTTATTTCTCATAGGCTGCAGTATGCCGTTGTCATCTAGAAACCTGAAACCCACGTTGGCGTGACTACTCGTGCCAATGCAAATACTACAAAGGATTAACTTCTTTCCCGAGTAGTTCAAATTCACGGACATGCCCGTGACATCAACCCAAGACGCCTGGGTGTATTTTTTCTCGCCTGTGTAAGTCGTATAGACACAATCTACTGCAGCTACGTAGGGGTTATTCATCGCCATATATAATAACTCAGACCAATGCTCGCGGCGGCTAAGCCGGCTTTTAATAAGTTATGGTTATATTCCTCAGGTATCGTAGGCATGACCTTCTTCTTGATTACGTTTTTTGGTTTCCCTGCAGGATTCTCTACGTGCTCCTTCTTTGGCTTCTCCACGAAATGGGGAATGTTCCTAAGAGTGTCAGAGTTCACGTCGTTCACCCCAAACTTCATATCCTTAGTAGCTCGTTGAAGTTTGTTGTTGTATCCTACTACAGAGCCAGTATTTATAGATAAATTACTGGGCATTAAGCAACAACCCGGGGCTACTGCATAGTCCAACCTCGCCTTAGAATTTTGTATAGCTAGTTGGTAACGCTGTACGCCCTTGCTAATGTCGCCCTCCAAGATTGAACTTTCAAATAACATCAAGGCTTCGGCCCGCGTCTCTTCTGCGGCGCCGGTATTTCCAATTATACTCGATCGGGTATTTACTTGGGCTCCAAGGATAGAATACACGTAAGCTTCTATGCTGCGGTTCAAACGGGCAAGGCCGGCTCTAGTTAGTCCTTTGCCTACTTTGGGTATGAAATTAAAATATTGCTTTGCTTGCTCGTCGTTGACTATTTTGATGATTAGCGGGTTAGCCCCACGATACTTACCACCCTCGTCTTTAAACAGAGGCCCGTCTCTAACTTCCTTAGTGGTCTTAGCATTTGGTTCAAAGAAGGTGCTACTGTCGTGAGTTTCCTTATGATACCCGGTGTTCCATCGCAACTGCAATGCATGAACTTCCTTATCGCTTAGCTCGTGTCCGCCAATCCCCCAATAAGCCCAAATATGTCCCAAACCATTGTTAGCACCGGTAGTGCATCTAAAATCCTTCCCTACAACACCGAACTCCTTACAAAGCCTGTTATAGGCTGGAACATCGTATTTGTTATCTCTAGGATAAAACGCAGCATCTCCCGGTAAAGCGGTAACTCCCATCTCATGCAGTATTCTTCTAACCGTGAAGTGAAAATGAAACATGAATATTGAATTCTTCATCAAGTTCACACTTACACCGCAGCCGCTAGTGGCACACCAAACCGCAAAGTTTAGTTGCTGTGGCCAATAACGCATGTTAGGACCACTTAGCCATTCATGAGATTCCTTAGCAGTGGTATGAACAATGGGCACGTTTTTGAAGATATCTCGCACCTTTAACGGAAAGGAATGGTTGTTAGAGATCCGCATATTCAGCGTTAGGCCCAAGCTTGGATGTTCATCAAATGGAACCGCGGGTATCGGATAAGTACTGGTACCCAGCAATAATTCCTTTGACCAACTAGGTTTAGGTTCGACATGCAAGGGCTTATGTTCGATATAACCAGAATTCTTCAGTTGATTGTCTATCTGATTAACCAGCGTAGGTTTCAAATCCTCATTGCTGTACATCCTGGAGCCGTTGAAGTAAATCCCATCGGGTCTTCTTTCGAACTTACTAGGGTCTGCATGTGGAAACATCTTCCTAAAGGCCCTCCAATTCCAGTAATCCCGGTTGTCGTGATGTGGCTGCTCCTCAATATCATTCCCAAAAGCGTCGTACATTAGTATATATAATGGATGTTATACCATCAGCACCTCAGTTGTACCCAGATGTTCTCAATTATCACACTACGACACCCATTGAAAATGCAGAGAACTTTCGTTTGAATAAAGCAAATTTAATACTGGCTTACTTGGAAGGGCAGACACAACACTACGAAAAAGTTAGGAAGAAATACGTTAGAGCCCGGAGTACGCTACATAAGATTGCGATAACTTCAGGATCCATATCTGTTGTGTTAACGGGCTCTGGCGTTGCTACTTCGCTTACTGGGCCGGGAATAATCGTTGGAGTTCCTTTGGCCGGCGTTGGGGCAGCCTGTGGTATTATTTCAGCCGTTGCTACGGGTATTATGAAGCAGTTGTCAAGCAAAATATCCAAGCATGACACGACAATAGCTCTGTCAAGGGCTAAAGTAAATACAATTACCGATCTTGTCTCAAAGGCTTTGCGTGACAGAAAGATAGACGACGTAGAATTCTCGCTTATTCTGGCCGAAGAGGAAAAGTACGAGAAATTAAAGACGGGCATAAGGAATAAAAAAACAGTCGTAAAAGATCTTTCCGAGGAATCTCGCAAAAAGATCTACCAGGAGGCAAAAGAAGAGCTTCAAAAAAAGCTTGCTCAGTAAACATCTGCTTCGAAAAGAGCGTGACAGGATTTCGTTTACATATCGAACGACAGTCTGGAAATTACGCGTAATCTTATGCCATAAGATTTATACCATAATACACGGCATGACCTTATTTAGTAAATTATTACGCGTAATATAAATTATTTAGCGAATTATTACGCGTAATATAAATTATTTGCATGACCTTATTTGGCGAATTATTACGCGTAATTTCTCATCTTATGCCATAAGATTCGCTATCTTCTTGGAATCCATCCTAACAGGGGGTGGTTGGGGTCTATTTTGTAAAATATTTCGTAAATTACGTCAGGGTAATAAGGAATATCCTTATTCAGCCGACAAAACATCCACTCGGCTCTGCTCATATCAGAAACCTCGGGAATAGACTTACCGGTAATTTCAGACAAAAGATAGGGAATAGCTTTGTAATATTTCCCTAGTTTTGATTTTTTCAACGCTTTCCGTAGGCTTTGTGGGGTTGGCTCTTCTAAATGGTCTATGATTTTCTTCTTTACTTCGTTGTCTAAATATACCGGTCGATAACCTTGGATATGACTCATCCAGTCCCTAAAGTATTTTATTCTTTTGTATGGGGTCTTCTTACGACCTCCATTAGCGTAATACTGCTCTCTGGTAGCATTTGGTACGGCATTGCGAATATTCTTACCACACTCGTAACACTGTGCTGACGTGTCGTCTTCTATTTGCATTTTCTTACCACAACAAATATACTTATTTGGCTTAGTAGGTACAAACTTGGGTTTCAAGCACTTTACACAGAAATCATAAGCAAACTCTTTACAATCTTCGCACTCCATATATAGACTAACATATTTAACTACATAAACACGGGATGCGGGTAATCGCGGTACGAATCGAGGAACTCACTTTAGACGGGTAATCCTCCGGTGGTCGTTGCGCTGGAACCCCCATCCCCTATACTACTCAACCACATACTGTTATCCACAGGAATCTCAGTACATGACACTTTCATGTAACTGTGAAAAGCTCATGGTGCGAACACAGTCAATAAAGAAAAAATAACATATACAATAATTGATGAAGCCCAAGCCAGAGGCTCATGGGGCACACCAATCACATTGAGTGACAATCTTACTCTCCATCCACGTCAATCAAATGCCCAAGTCATGAACACGGTCATACCAAGTTCATGCACTGATATAACAATCACATTACATAAAAAATTTCCCTATATTTTAGTATCTTGAACCACGGGCTTATCAGGCTCAGTATTTGGGTGGTTGGGATACCTGTGGTGGTAAATTACTTGAACAACAGTTATCTCTAATACTATTTGAAGATTTTTGTATAAAATAAACTGTTCAAAACTGTCAAATTCATTGTCAAAATGTAGTGCAAATATATTTTCTTTCTTTTTGTGTGGTTTTCTAATGAAATTCAATGTGTAATTTCCTCGTCAATGAATGAATTTCACAATAGTAGCATATCTTTATTTACATTTGAATTTTTTAATTTTTTAATTTTTAATTTTTTTTAACGTTACTAAAACATGGAATGACCGGGAATGGGGAATGGAAGACTGGGACGAGCATCTAGCGGTATTACCCTTAAAAAGAGTTATGGCTTGCTCTTGCAATCTAGCTTTTTTTATACTGACAAATTTGCCAAAGTATTCCAAAGCAGTGGTTCGTAATCGTACTAAAAATGTTGGTTAAAAAGGAGAATCTTATTATGACAGTCTAGCTTGTGTTATAAAGTTAATTGTAGTTTCTTTAGTCATACAGTCAATTCAAAAAATGTTGTCGTCGACCAACTCAAGCCTACGCGCCTGGACCGAAAGGAACTCTGAGTAGTAATCATTGAAGCCGAGTTGACTCCATAATTTTATCTGACTAGTTTCGCCTTGTTTACAGCACGAACCTTCGTAAGCGAGCGGGAAGTGTTGAAGGAGACGTTTTTTAAATGCCTTCATATATTCGAAATTGTGAACTGAATCATAAGTTCTTTGTTTTTGTTTCCTTAACCCCAAAGACATTTGATGGATTGTTTCTCGCCATTATTATCTTATTACTAGTGGGCACAATTTATTCAGAACGAATATTTAAACCGCTTCAGTGATTTTTACCGATATTCCTTTCGGTCCAGTCGCGTAGGCTTGAGCCGGTCGACGACAACGTTTTTTGAATTGACTGTATACTTATCGACACTGATCCAAGCCTGCATATTATTATAAAATGTTGTTTCATATATGGGCCAAGTAAAATCATTCTAGCTTGCGTTATAAAGTTAATAGTTTAAATCGTTTTCCAAAAGTAGGCAGTCACCTCATAAAATGCACTAAGTAGTTGTATTGAATATCCTAGGCTTGGGTCAGTGTCTTTACAAATAATGACTTTTGGAAATTGATTTAAACTTTTTTTTAAACTTTGATTTTCCGAATTGAAATTTAATGCTGATTCCAAATCTGGAAAGAAAAATAGGGTGTCCCCAGCTCGTTTTCGAGATAATCAGCATTTAATGGAAGCCTACGCACGAGCTTTTGGAGCACCGCCGGAAGTGATTAGAAAAAAATAAAGATTCATAAGATAATAGTTATTTGCAGACTATTATATGTTTGTACGAGTGAAGGCAAGTCAATCATCCTACAATAATACATGGATATTTTCGACAAAAATACAAAGAGACACATTGGTTTTTCATATTTCGTAGTTCCGGTGCTCTTAAATAATCTCATAAAGTCGAACAAAAATCCCTACAAAAATCTATTTTTTCATGTGTTAGAAATATAAACTTTTTTCTTAAATGATGATATAACCAGGATTTTTAGGAGTTTTTTTCGAATGAGCAAAATTTGAGGGTTTTGCCCTGTTGAAGTTCAAAACGCGTATGGTTCTTCAATAAAGTCTTGTAGATTTTTCAGCGGTTTTTGAGCGCTCGCACGTCGTGGGCTCAAATCGAACGTTTAAAAGTAGGCAGCCAAATTAATATTATCAACGTTAAAGAACACTGAATAATACGAAAGCCGAGAAGGGACTTCAGACTTCAGAGATAAAAATTTCAGAGATAACAATTTCAGAGATAATGATTTCAGAGATAATAATTTCAGAGATAATAATTTCAGAGATAACAATTTCAGAGATAATAATTTCAGAGATAATAATTTCAGAGATAATAATTTCAGAGATGATAATTTCAGAGTTAATAATTTCAGAGATAATAATTTCAGAGATAACGATTTCAGAGATAATAATTTCAGAGATAAAGGCTTATTATTATATAATTACCAATGAAATATCTATTTTTCTCTATATCTACGGATTCGTGAGAGATCTTTTCATCACTTGAAGATAAAATTCGTATCTCCGCGCGCCCATGCAATATCCTCTATTTTATTTATTTATTTATTTTATTTTATTTTATTTATGCAATTACACTGATCAAGTCTTTGCTTCGTCTCCTTTAGATCGATTCGTATGCATTACGAACTCCGTTATAGCCCCTGTTCGGGGCCATAAAGTCATAACTTGAAACCTTTTTCTTCGAGTCAGTTAAAATTTAATCTATTTCTTTAACTTGTTCGCTTTCACGCTTCTTGGTAACTAACTAACTTGTATAAAGGGAATAAATTTTTTGAATCTCTCGGGACATTTATTAAACAATTCGTCCTTGCTTTGTTCTTAATATTTCACTTTGAACTTTTTTAATACCTTGTTCACGAGCTTGTTCAATTCTATGTTTTGGTCAGGTAAAAGTCATTCAATGAATTTTAATTATATTATACGAGCTATATTATCGAGTATCCACTGGCATCCACTCTAAACGAGTATAGTATTGTATGATCTAAATGCAGAACACCCGATGATATAGCTCCGATAAGAATGACTTTCACTTACCAAAAAATAGGGGCTATAACGGAGTTCGTACTGCATACATCGATCTAGGAGACGAAGCAAAGACTTGATGTCATTGCATAATAAGTTTTAAATTATTATCTCTGAAATTATTAACTCTGAAATTATTAACTCTGAAATCGTTATCTCTGAAATTATTATCTCTGAAATTATTATCTCTGAAATCGTTATCTCTGAAATTATTATCTCTGAAATTATCATCTCTGAAATTATCATCTCTGAAATCGTTATCTCTGAAATTATTATCTCTGAAGTCTGAAGTCCCTTCTCGGCTTTCGTAGAATAAAACTGTTATTTCCAATTTCATTAGTTGAGTTTAAGGTTATTACAGACTAATAATACTAATAGTAATACTTACTGATTATTCCAAAAATAGTTAAGGCAGTTTTGTTGCAAAGACAAAGCTGCTCTAATATTTAAAAGTAAAAACAAAACTTGCTTATACAAATTACTTCTTTTTTGATACCAAAAATTATATTGTTATTCATAGTAATAATTATAATATAGTTAAATAATATATGTATATTTTTGTATTTGTGATAAGTGTGTATTTTGTATATATTCATATTCAACTAATTTAATTTAAATTATGCTCATGACAAATAAGATATTACAAATGGTCCAAAGATTGTTGCATTTCACTAATAAACACTTACTGAATATTAATGTGTACAAGTAAAAAGCAATCCAACGGCTCTATAGGTCTATTTTTTTCGATGATTTTACGATATCAATATAGAGCGAAGGCATATATTTAACCCTTGAAATAAAAAATACTAGTCAACATGTAATATTCAAAAAGACACAAAAGAAAACAATGGAATTAAGGTCTACTAAAGTGTATTAGTCTAATATTTATTTCACGGGTTTAATGACTTCACTCTATTTAGCACATGAAAAATAGAAAAATTAATAGTTGTGGGTTGTAACTGAGCACAATTTCATGTAAATTCCATTGTTTTCTATTGTTTAATTAGCACTATTTTGTACTATTTAGTAATTAGTGTTCACGGATTAATTGTTTGCACTCTAGTCTCCCTTTAAATGTTGTTGGTACAAATACAGCAAAGCTTTTTGCTGCGAGCCAGGAGGCGAGCAGCAACACTAATCTTGACGATTGGGATCCCTGTGTGCCTTTGTGGATGCTATGAGAAATCTCGATTTTCTGTCACTGCCTGCGTGCCTCACGATGATTCGCCCCAGAGCCCCTCTGTCGTTCCTCCGAGTAAACCTGGAAAGAAAACCGCGCGATAATCCGTCCTGGTTCTTATGTTAAGCGGTAATCGACCTAAAATCGTGCGTTCCTTCGCTCCGCTATAGCTTGAATGATCTTCGAAGTTGGATTCTTCTTCAAATAACCCGAGGTGAGTCTTGTAGTTTAATCATGACACATTCGAACTTATTTATTGCTGGAAGCATTTATCAAGGTCACATAAACTTTAGTGAGGTTTCACGAGGAAGACAATCCCAAGACAATGTTCTTTTATGAGATTTTCAGCGCTGTTATACGTTCAGAGTTTGCCAATCGAATGCTGGAACACCGCAACCGTAGATCAGATCCTTGCCGAGGGAGATGCCACGTACTTGAGTGCCCTTGAAAGACAAATCATCCCAGATACCGAGACGTTGTCATTGACGACTTTTCTATCTGATAGAGCTCGCTGGTCTTCGCAACATGATGCAAAACAAACCAAGCCAATCGCCCATTGAGGCAACTGCTTATGCTTTTACACATATTTTCGTATCTTCTTCAAACGTTGATAAATACACTTCAATAAAAATGTTTTAATATTGTATTTCCATCTCAGTATCAGATCACCGTTGTCCCATAACTACTCGCAGCATTTTATTTGCAATTTGCAACGACTAGTTATGATATTATCTTTTGCTTCAACACACGACTATATGCTTCAGAAGTGTTATCCTCCACTAGTCTCCTCCGCAGGCATCTCTGTAGCTTTCTCTAGTTTCTCTAGCTATTAATGAGCCGGAGCCTGGGAACGAAGAAACAAAAAACCAGACGAGAGGGGGAGGGGAGGAGGGGAGAAAAAAGAAAAGGAAAAGGAAGCCCGCTCTCTAGAGAGATAGTATGTGAGAGTTTATAGAGTTGCCTGCGGAGGAGGCTAATCCTCCACTATATATGTATGGTTTTGATCAACAATACAAGCAACTGTCATCTCTAGATAATCTAGGTATTTTGTTATTTTATCCTGATACAATTAACCAACGTTCAAGTGCTTCTAAATGACGATATTTTTAAACTAAAGCTGCCTGAATCTTCGATCGTTTATTTATTTTATTTATTACAATTTAATGGTAAAAATATGTACAATCGTTGCCAAAAGTCTTGGCATATGATAATGCTTTTTCATACCAAAAGTATGCACACATTAATCCCCTATTGTTCTTCTTTTCTTATTGCGTCATTTCCAAAAGACTTGATTAATACTAAAACAAAGTGCTTGGCCGGGTATTCTGAAGTTGCTCCGACATTTGTTACTATTCCAATCCCTTTTGCTTACATTTTTCATCTATCAACTATCCTATTAAAAAAGCTCAGTGTATTTCAAAACATTATGTAAGGATATAAAGTAATAGCGATCTTGGGAAATCTGAATCAAATTTTATGCATGAAATATTTCAAGAAAATTGAAGGAAAATACAACATCAACTTCTAGAATATATTAAATATATTCCTATTTCTATGCTAAAACATTCACAACTTACCTGAATGTATTTTAAGCCATGTTCAAAGCCACACAATTCACAAATACTGGGATATTTTCATCGATATAAACTTCTCTACTCAACTTGATTCAATGTGTCTGGACGAGGTTTTAGGTAAATATTTTGTGTAAGGTATCATAATGCGACTCATCATAGAAACAACCGGAAAAGAAACAATAAAAATTAGATACATGAAGTATAAAGCTTTTTCAAAAGATACACCGAAAAGTGTGACGTCAGGCAAGCAAACGGTTGACTGAGGAGCAATTAGTGGATGTTAAGCCAAAACATGTCAAAATAAATCCTCTAACTATTATAATCTAGTCGTATCTCTTTGTTTACCCGTCAACTGACAAGAGGTCCGGTCATTTTGACTTCTTAATAGATTTCTCGCTCCACTGCATTTTGCAGGTCTCGGTCCGGCATGTTTTAAAGGAATAGAATAGAATAACATATGAAAGAAGACAAGATTGGAACGTCTGACTCAGAAAAATCTGAGCCCCAGACGGGAATCGAACCCATGAATATTTCTTTGCAAGCTTAAAGAACTCACAGCAACTATAGATTCTTTTCAAAAAAATTAAAGATTACCTTTATGTGTGAATCTATCATAGCGAGAGATTCAAGCAAATTAGATAAACATAAAAAGAAATGGAAACCGTTATGGAAATTTTTTAACCCCCTTGAATGATTAACTGTTTGAATAATTAACTGTATGTATGTATTTTATTGCATTATCCGTAAAAAATAAATAAATAAATAAATAAAAAAAAATCAAAAAAAAAAAAAAAAAAAAAAAAAAATCATGAAATTATTGAAATCAAAATTCTTGTAAATATCAAATGAGATGCTCGGATGCTCTATGGTTGGCAAGGGTACAATGGTAACATGTTTTGCCTCAAAAATTAGTACGATTTCGTATTCGCCTAGCCCCCATTTTTCCTTCTTTTGAAAGTCCACACCTGGCTGAACTCATTAGTGAATAAGAAATGTGCAAATTAATTTTTAAAATAGTGGACATTTTGTTTTGTAAAAACTGAGAAAGAGTAGATCGTGGACTTGATATCTAGTAGGTGATTCGCGTGATTGACTTGGATTCAGCTGAAACTTCCTAAGAATACTCTTTAAAGGTCCAATAATCACTGTATGAAGTGTTTTCTCGATATTCAGGACGAAAGTATGATATTTTAACGATTATTTTTTGGAGTCTGTGACGTCATACACTCAACATCGAACATCGCTCCATACATTTCTTTGTAGTTTATGATCAAAATATCAGTAGTAAAGGGAGAAAGAAATACCCAAACACCCCAAAATATAAATTATAGTCACAAGTAATGTGAAATAAGCACATAAGCCACCCTTTGGGCTTCATAGGAATAAAATAAATTAAGGATTTATATACAAAGAAATATATGTAGCAATGTTTGATGTTGAGTGTATGACGTCACAGACTCCAAGAAATAATCGTAAAAATATCATACTTTCGTACTGAATATCGAGAAAACACTTCGTACAGTGATTATTGGACCTTTAAAGAGTATTTTTAGGAAGTTTCAGCTGAATCCAAGTTTGAGCGATTTTCGTCGTAGTAGCACTTTAACATCGCCAACTATTCCGGTCATGCGCCCGCGTACAAATGCAGCGGTGTCGCTTGAAAGTGTTAGGCGAGTTAAGTCAGATTTTACAAAGAAATGTATAGAGAGTCAAGATAGTTTTCGATTTATAAATTTCTGTGTAAACAGTTTTCCACTTGCCGGGGTAGAAGAACAATATATAACATTAAAGCATTTAATTTTTACCAAACATACTTTAATTTGTTTGGAAAAACCTTTTCGTCTCGATAGTTAGATTTTAACAGCCTTCTTGCCATATGTGCTTTGTTAAATTGCCAGAAAAACACAAAAAGTCAAATATTATAAACAGGATTTCTCAAAATCAAAATTAGTTACCTCATTTGCCGGGGTCGATCCATAAAATACACACATTCTAAACTACTGATGTCGAATCTGTGGTCGATTGAACGAATTTATACTTTTCGTTTTTTACTTTCAAAAAGCTCCGATTTGAGACGAATATTTGTGAGATCCTTCTTCAAGAATAGGCACTTTGTGAAGCAAAAACCTTGAAAATTATTCGCAAAATACGCCATGTTTGGTACCAAAATAAAGCTTGAATCCTCAGCTCTCGTTTGCCATCGTTTGTAATAGGATACCTATTCAAGCACAGGAATACCGTAGCAAAAGGTTTTGTTTCTCTAAGTCCGGACCTGAGAGAGCTTGGGCTGCCTGTGGTTTTTATTTTATACATGTGATCCGCTGACTTGGTGAGCGGCGCATGGCCGGAACGGTTGGCGATGTAAAACTAAGACTCAATACATAAACACTTTACATACATATTAAATGATCGGTACCTTGTCCAGATGTTAACTTCAAACTTGAAGCTCGAACTTGACCGAACTCAACTAATGTAATCTGACACTCACTTAAGAAAACAGTGACTGTGTTGCGTGACATCAGTCACAATGATGTTTTGATTGGTCAGTATACTTGAAACAATAGAGGAATGTGTTCTGCATAATTAGCTTAGTTGATTTGTGATCGATCCGGTGTGGCGGGACCCGTAAGAAAATAGAAGTCCACTTTTTTCATGTTTTGACGGTTCAGTCGTTTTTTGAAGTTTACTTCCTACTTAACCATGCCACCTAAGAACACTTTCTTTTATTCAGTTAATTAGCACCAATTGTCTTACTATTCTCATAGGGAAATACAAATTTGAATAAGAAAGAAAAGTCGCGAAGCATTATAGTAGTGGGAGTCAAATGACGCCATCATGCAAACGTCCTATTGCGTTGGTATGGTGCAATCCAGCAAACTAAAAATAGATATGGCTGACCACCCCTCCCCCTACGGAACTTCACGGTACCTCACCTATAGAATAGTTATGACGTCACCGTTATTACGGGCCCGGAGTAGGGTCTGGATGAGAGCACCGGTTCGCACCGGGTGTAGAACCGGCACTTCATGTCTACTAATACACCCGGTTTGAGTCCAGATTATGACAGACATTGTCTATATTGATCTATTACTGTCACTATTGATCCGTATTATTGTAAATAGGGCTATATAAGTAAAGTCCCTAGAATGTTGCCAGCCCTGTGTAGCAACTTATTTTGGGGTCGAAGAGTTGCTATCTCACGATTTATGAGGGTGGTGGGGTGAAAATACTTTATTTATAGGAGTAATATGCTTTAAACTTAACCTTTTATAGTTTCATAAGTTGAACGTAATCCGATGGCTTTATGATTGTTTAATGTAACCCTGGCAACCATTTCTGGGTAAAACTTTTTAAAGGGGTTTTACTTTAAAGAATCGTATGTTCCGAACTTCTGTCGTGAAAAAATGATTTTCTTAGTCGGTTCATCATGTAATATTTACTTATTAGGTCAAGTAAGCTGCCAAATGTTATTAAATTTTGAATAAATATTAAAAAAAAAAAAGTTGTTTATGTAAATTTACCAGCAAAGCAGAATTATGCCCACAAGGTCCCCACAAGACAATATACGGTAAAATACATCAACAAATTTTGGAATCAACGAGTATTTAACGTTTTACTATTTGAGGCCATTATAGGATTAGTCATTTCCTTTCCCTTGAGTATTATTTCTGTCTCGATGACGACATGCATGCGGTTTTGAACAAAATAATGTATTCTTTAGAGATTTTGCTAGTATTTTAGTCCACTTGTCACTTTCTTGAGAATATCCATATTCATGTGTCTTCCCATGCACAACCGATAAACAAAGAAATGTATACTCTAGGGAAATGACACTTAGTCTGAGTTCTTCATCATCATCATCTTCTTCTTCTTCCTCTTCCTCTTCCTCTTCTTTTTCTTCTTCTTCTTCTTCTTCTTCATCTCTTCTGGCGCTTCATCATCTTTCTTCTTCTCTTTCATCTTCTTCTCTTCTTCATCTTCTCATCTTCATCATCATCATGATAGCTAGCTGCTGATCTCGTCGAGCATCCTTCATTATCATCTTCTTCTCTTCCTTCTTCGTTTCTTCGCTTCTTCTTCTTCTTCTTCTTCTTCGCTTCTTCTGAGTAATCTTCATCTTCTCTTCTCTTCTTCTTCTTCTTCTTCATCTTCTTCTTCTTCTTCTTCTTCTCTTCTTCTTCTTCTTCTTCTTCTTCTTCTTCTTCTTCTTCTTCTTTTTGAATTGCGCGGAAAGGACACTGATTCGGCATCGTCTTTACAATAACCTGTTATATGGGAATTCTCCTATACAAAAATGTCTCAAAGCAAGTTAAATAGTTAAATATGGGATTGGATATTATGGATTTGTCGTTTTTCAAATAATTTTTTTTTAAGCGTTTCAGGAGGTTGGTGATTACGCGGTAGGCGACTTCAATTTCTTGTTCATATACCGGGCTTACGAAAACCTGTTATACAGGAATTCTCTCCCAATAGAATCCACTACATAATGAAAATCATTATTCAGTAATTTTAAAAGATGTGAGCAGATAATTGGGACGACCGAATGATGACACTGTCTTTTATACTCTCATAGTAAAATAAGCAGCCGTGGATAAATTTTCTACTGATTTTCATTGCTATTCTAAGTACTTGAAATAAAAGCGAGTATTTACATAACAATAGATATCCCATCATGCTCTGTATATATTAGCGTGAACACTCCCTTTTGTGTCACTATTATCTACGACGCCTTTGAGATAGTTCGACTTCCCACCCACCCGCCCATTCACCCCCCCCCCCCCCCCCCCATTCACCCACCCACCCTCCCACGCGACGCGTTGCGGAACTGTTTACTAGCCAGTATACCGCTGTCCACTCATGTGTGCAGCTCTCCATTTTTCACACATCCCATATCTAAATAGGTATATTCGCATGTATTGTTAGTACTTGGAATGTATATTACTAATTGAAAAGCGCTCTTCATTAATATCCACTAAAAAAACAAAACCAATCGCTCCGTTTTCTTGTCTTCGATTTGACATAAGCTGTCATTAAGAAGAGATAACTAGCTAAAAACTAGTGTGAGCTACGTCGGTGTTTCTAACTAAACAGTAATGATAAAAGGGTAAATTATACACCGTTAAAAGATGAAAAAACGTACTGACGTTTCGGACGCTACTCCTTCGTTGGAGTAAAAGAGAAAGAGGTGGTAGAAAGGAGTGTTTATATATAATGAGAACAAGACAAAAAAAAAAAAAAAAAAAAAAAAAAAATCGAAGATTTCTGAAGGTGTAGTGTTAGTTCAATCCACGACTCCAACTGCAAAAACAATAGTCCTGTCGTCCTACATATACTCCATTTACAGTCCAATGCCTGATTTATGATTTATGATATCACACATTTATCAAAAAACGAGAATATTTGATGTAATATTTATATAAGCTTGAGATATTTCATTAATTAATTACATTCAATGTCATAGAATTTTAGTTTTCTAATCTGTAAAGTTGACTTAGAAATGTTGATCTATCGTTGACAATGGCAGTAGCTCTATTCTATAAGAGCACTTTTCTTATCCTAAAGATGGCTTTTAGCGAGCTTTATTGACTTTGTTTCTAGTTTGGCGTCCCTATTTCGAATGAACCATTTACTTAAACGCTTTTAAATTAGTACTGAAATTATGAACTAGTATGAAAATACGGACAGACTAAATGAAGATACGAGTATTTTAAATGTCAAGAACGGCGATTCTATATAGACCTTTTTTCAACATTTCAAAATAAAACTTCAAGCATTGTCCATAATTTTAATCTAGGATAAGGCTAAGGGTGTAAAGTATAGGATATAGTAATGTCAGCGTTATCTCTTCATCGTTTTCCGGCCACTGATTTTTAGCTTTCCATTTTGTACAATAACGCTTCTAGGTAAAATGAAATAACTGCGTGATGTCTTCCCACCAATTTAAAAGCATGTTGGCCAGAAATGTTCTCAACAGATGAAGATCACCTATGGAGTCCCTCAAGGGTCGGTCTTGGGTCCGACTCTATTTAATATACAAAATAATGGGATTTCCGACGCCTGTAAAAACAGTTATGTAATGCAACTTGCTGACGATATGGAGATATATTCTTGCTCGAAAGACGTTAATATAGCCGAAGAAAAGGTTAATCAAGACCTTCTCGTATTGATATTTGGCTTAAGCGAAACAGTCTTATTAGTAATCACAAGAGGTCTGAGGCAATGCTAATAGACCTTTCGTGAATTCGCTTGAGTAACCACGAAACAATGGTTTCAAGTCGAGGTTAGACTTCATTTGTTTATACATTCACTGTATTTTACCAAGTCCAACCTCGACATGGAACCATTATTTCGTGGTCATTCATCATGCGCATGCATTCGGGAAAGGTCTTACTATTGAATCAATCCGTATCTAATACACATACGTTATACACCTATTTCAATAAACGTTTTCATCACCAAAGGCAATAGGCAATAGGTGACAGGCGAAAGGAGATAGGTCACTCCAAGATCCAAGAATAGCTGGAATGACTTGTGTTTTTGCTCCTTATTCTCATCAAGAACATGGACTTTAGTGTTGAGACTGATTCAATGTTCTTTGCATTCAACGAAACCATTTCCTTGTCGGAATGACCTATCGCCTATTGCCTTTGGCGATGACAACGCGTTTTTGGAATAGGTGTATATCTTCCAGGCATGATACAATAAAATAGACTTTATTAGGTTACCCGAGGGGACCTTCATAACTATAAAACTATAAAAAGAGTATCAAAAATTACAATAAAATTGAAATAGAAAGATAATGAACTTCCACTGTTATCGAATATCTAATGCCTAACAATAATAATAAGGACGAACTACTATAAGATACTACAATTATAAATAATGAATAAAAGAAAAAAGAAATAAATCTGCAAAGTATTAAAACTAATTACTTAGCCAGTTGCGCAACAACACTGTTTTAAGATTACGATTAAAGGACGATACAGAAGGACAGTTATGTAGCTCATCAGAAAGAGAATTCTAGATGATAACGCCACGATAGACAAACGATTGTTGCTCTAAAACTGTCCGGCACCGTTAGCAAGATAGAGACTGTCTCTATTTCTAGTGTTGTATCTATGAATCTGTGACCTCTTAGAGAATAACTCAGTTAAATACGCTTTGAAGGCACTTTATAGTTCACCTTATATCAACGCTTCGCCATCTCGAACAGAAACGAGACATAAGTCTTATTGATAACGCTTTATGTTCACTTCAGCTATATGGACTTTTTGTTGAGCCCGCAGTCAACAGTTATTTCCTTTTTCAAGTCATGTGAGCGAGTCTATAGGTTTAATAAATGCAAAAGCAGTAACATGGCTGTCAGCTTCTCCTTATGGTCAGTAACATTACTGTCAGCTTCTCCTTATGGTCAGTAACATGACTGTCAGCTTCTCCTTATGGTCAGTAACATGACTGTCAGCTTCTCCTTATGGTCAGTAACATGGCTGTCAGCTTCTCCTTATGGTCAGTAACATGGCTGTCAGCTTCTCCTTATGGTCAGTGACATGGCTGTCAGCTTCTCCTTATGGTCAGTAACATGACTGTCAGCTTCTCCTTATGGTCAGTAACATGACTGTCAGCTTCTCCTTATGGTCAGTAACATGGCTGTCAGCAGTAACATGACTGTCAGCTTCTTCTTATGGTCAGTAACATGGCTGTCAGCAGTAACATGACTGTCAGCTTCTTCTTATGGTCAGTAACATGACTGTCACCTTCTCCTTATGGTCAGTAACATGACTGTCGGCTTCTCCTTATGGTCAGTAACATGGCTGTCAGCTTCTCCTTATGGTCAGTAACATGGCTGTCAGCTTCTCCTTATGGTCAGTAAATGGCTGTCAGCTTCTCCTTGTGGTCAGTGACATTTTCTTAAGATTCCGTTTGTAGTCACGCGTAAACTTGTCAAATTTGTTCTCAACTGAGATCCATTGAAGACGTGTGTCTTTATTGAAAACCTTGGAGGTTTAAATTATGAAACACAAGTCTTGACACTTTGTGAGATGAATGGTCGAGATGATTAATGATCAAGTTGAAGGACATCCCATCTTCTTCCGGTAACAGAAGTTCTTGTTTATTTTCTGGCTCCTCGCGTATCCAACTTCTTGTCACTACAATATGGCCTTCGCAGCTAACGTCCATTACAGTACTATCTTCATTCACTGTAATAGTGTTATGTACGTGTCCTGTTAATCCTTCAATGACGTAGATCTTGTTGTCATGACAACCCTTGATGACAACAAAGCAACCCTGATGGTCTCCAAACACGTGACATGTTTGTATTGCATCATGGGGAGACTCGTATTGTCTGGTCACTTCAAGTGTTGTTGCGTTTAATATCTCAATCTTGTTCCCGTTTTCTTGGGCAAACAACGATGAACCAATCACCGTTCAGCAGTTTTCTTAGTGGAATTAAAATCTTGTCCCAGAAACAACTACACAGTATCTGTCTTAAAAATAACAACGAGGATTACGAGGCAATTTTTCTGTTTTTCTTTAAAGGCCAGTAACAGAAACGATTCAGTTATGATGAATTTTCCGCGATCAGAGTTTTAAAATCTGAGATATTCCATCATATTTGTTGTATGAGCTTGTGGGACATGATTTTCTATGTTCACTTCAGCTATATGGAATTTTTGTTGAGCCCGTAGTCAACAGCTATTTCCTTTTTCAAGTCATGTAAGCGAGTCTAAAGGGTCAATACATGCGAAACAGACCAGTAGTAAGCAGTCAGTGTGCCAATTTCTCCTTATGGTCAGTGACATTTTCTTAAGATTGAGTAAGTAGTCACGTGCAAACTTGTCGAGTATGTTCTCAACTAAAATTGGATTGAGTGTAGAATCCCGTGAAGACGTGTGTCTTTATTGAAGACCTCGAAGGTTTAAATTATGAAACACAAGTCTTGACACTTCATGAACAGGTTTGAAATGATTGCTGATCAAGTTGAAGGACTTCCCATCTCCTTCTGGTAACAGAAGGTATTGTTTCGTTTTTGACATAATAGGATAAGGAAGATAGATTCTGTGCTCAACCGTATCTGTTTGGACGTTTATCACGGACATGAAATTAAAATCAGTGATCACGAGATATGACCGTGATAGGAACAAAAAGTCAGGACACGCTAGCGACCATACGTCACATGCCCATTGTTTAAACACAGAGCCATCTGACGTCTTCACTATAAATATGGAATTTTCATGATGGTATACAAGAAGGCGACCATCTTCAGAATGAATTACGTCTTCTACAGTACGTCTACGCGAAAAGTGGTAAAACGGACGATTGCTCATCTTTTCTACTAGTGTATATGGGTAGATGCGAATGGGTCGCTCTGCCCTGTCATAGTGATACAGGAGCAGTTCTCGGTGGGTGTATGTAAACGGCTCATGATCAATCCAATCTCTAATACTAAAAGTATTTCGTTTTTCTGGCCCATTGCGCTTCCATGTTCTTGACACCAAAATATGGCCTTTGCAGCTAACGTCCATTACAGTACTATCTTCATTCACTGTAATGGTGTTATGTACGTGTCCCGTTAGTCCTTTAATGACGTAGACCTTGTTGTCATGACAACCCTTGATGACAACAAAGCAGCCTTGATCATCTCCAAACACGTGACATGTTTGTATTGCATCATGAGGAGACTTGTATTGACTGACCTCTTCAAGTGTCGTCGCGTCTAATATCTCAATCTTGTTCCCATTTTCTTGGGCAACAACGATGAAGTTGATGTTCGGAGAGGTGGTTATGAGCCTTTTGCCAGGAAAGGATTTCGACGTGATACAGCGTCCATCAAGGTGGAACGTATATACTGCAGTTGACAGTGAATTTGAACAAGAAATAGGTAGAACAGCTGTAAATCCATCCTTACATTTAAGTAGATATTGTAAGGAAGATAATTCAGCAACTGAGTGTTCTTCCGGTCCTTTCCTTGCTATGGGCAGATTCTGCAATAAACTCTTTTCATCAAAATAAGGGAAAAGTGGTTTTGGCGTTATTTCGACAATCACTTCCTTCGCATGTGCTGCTTGAAGAAAGAATGCAAGGTAACGACCAAATGAAATGGGACGAAAAAAGTTAAGAGGATGGACGTGAGTCATACTATTCATAGGGAAACCAAATGTTAAATCTTTAATTATTCCCAGTAAAGAACTAGATATGATATCACAGCCACTAATGGAATTGGCAAAGTTGATGTTTTCCATCCTTAATGCAGTCAGGAGATAAATGTTCGAAAAGAATCCATACTTATCTGCTTTGACTACTGATGAGCGTTTATCTACAAGGTGGCAAAGAAATCTTAGAGCATACTTCTCACTGTCTGTAAGATACAACGGTTTGTCCAGATCTTTTTTTCCGTTTCGTATGTCACTCAGGACATCATTACACTGACTGGCAAGTACTTCTTTCCCGTCTTCTACACGAACACTGAAGTCATGTTCTTCATCTTCTTCAAGAATCAACCAATCAAATACTGACTTGTGAAATGCTGTCACGTGATCACCCTCAACAGGAAACAACCAATGAAGTGAGTTCAACGCATCTTTTCTTTTCTTTTTCTCTTCGCGTGGCACTTCACGCTCGCTCTTGAGACAAAGAATATTGTAAAACATGTTCTTTGGCAAAGGGTTTTTGGTTGCCACAACAGCTTCAAGCATCTTGTAGAACCCTTCCTTGTCTGATATGTAAGGTAGTAATACTTCTTTAAGACGAGAGAAATAATTCTCATAAACTGATGAGATTCCATTAGGAAACAGCTCCAAAACCTTCTCTGCTGATGCAACGTTTTCTCTTTTCAAATAGTCGATGACAAAGAAAGCCACTAAGAACAAACCTTTTGTCATTTTAACTAGGTTCTTTACAAGATACGCTTTATCGTCACTGTCGCATTGTGGATAGAGGGCTTTAAGCTCCAGGCTGAAAAAAAGTTTAAGATCTTTGATATTAGATTGATCTTCTGGTCTTATTTCTACAGCAACAATTGAACCAAGTGCAGAGATGGTATTTGTTGATGGTCTACTGGTTAGAATAAATCGAAGCCATGAAGGGAAACATGGGAGTTTTTTCCTCAGTGCCTTCAGTAGTTCATCTTTTGGATCATGTGAACACTCGTCTAAAGCATCTATAACAACAACCAAGTTAGAGTCTTTTTGTTCCACGCTACACAATGGTTCCTCTAGCAAAATGGTTAACAGCTCTTCGCAGTTCATCTCGGATATCTTCTTGCCAAAATCCGTTTGCAGTTTGGTTTCTAAGGCCTCTAGATAACCAGGAACAGTGCCACGCATCTGCTCTGCTATGGACTGCAACATCAACCTTGGATTGTTTCTTGTATCATTGCTGAACTGAAAAAAGTGACATCCTGCAAGACATCCAAGATCCTTGTATGTCTGACAGATCTTAGCAGCAAGAGTTGATTTGCCCATACCTGGACCAGCGGTGATCAGCATTATACACGAGTCTGGGTAGTCACTGTCAACATGGGATTTGACTTGATCTAGAATCCACTGACGGGTGTTTGGATGGTAACACTTACATTTTGTATTTATTTCTGGTCCAAATTCTGAAGTAGCCAGCTGTGGGATCTCTTGATTCATTGGTCGTGCTTTGATGTATTGATATAGTTTATCTTTAATATCTGCTGTGTCTGACTTGAGGTCTGCCGTGTCCGACTTGATGTCTGCCGTGTCCGACTTGAGGTCTGCCGTGTCCGACTTGAGGTCTGCCGTGTCCGACTTGAGGTCTGCCGTGTCCGACTTGAGGTCTGCCGTGTCCGACTTGAGGTCAGCCGTGTCCGACTTGAGGTCTGCCGTGTCCGACTTGAGGTCCGCCGTGTCCGACTTGAGGTCCGCCGTGTCCGACTTGAGGTCTCCCGTGTCTGACTTGAGGTCTGCCGTGTCTGACTTGAGGTCCGCCGTGTCTGACTTGAGGTCTGCCGTGTCTGACTTGAGGTCAGCCGTGTCTGACTTGAGGTCTGCAGTGTCTGACTTGAGGTCTGCAGTGTCTGACTTCATATCTGCTGTGTCTGACTTGAGGTCTGCTGTGTCTGACTTGAGGCCTGCTGTGTCTGACTTGAGGTCTGCCGTGTCTGACTTAAGGTCTGCCGTGTCTGACTTAATATCTGCTGTGTCTGACTTGAGGTCTACTGTGTCTGACTTGAGGTCTGCTGTGTCTGACTTGAGGTCTGCTGTGTCTGACTTGAGGTCTGCCGTGTCCGACTTGAGGTCAGCCGTGTCCGACTTGAGGTCTGCCGTGTCCGACTTGAGGTCCGCCGTGTCCGACTTGAGGTCCGCCGTGTCCGACTTGAGGTCTCCCGTGTCTGACTTGAGGTCTGCCGTGTCTGACTTGAGGTCTGCGGTGTCTGACTTGAGGTCTGCCGTGTCTGACTTGAGGTCTGCCGTGTCTGACTTGAGGTCTGCCGTGTCTGACTTGAGGTCTGCCGTGTCTGACTTGAGGTCTGCCGTGTCTGACTTGAGGTCTGCCGTGTCTGACTTGAGGTCAGCCGTGTCTGACTTGAGGTCTGCAGTGTCTGACTTGAGGTCTGCAGTGTCTGACTTCATATCTGCTGTGTCTGACTTGAGGTCTGCTGTGTCTGACTTGAGGTCTGCTGTGTCTGACTTGAGGTCAGCCGTGTCTGACTTGAGGTCTGCCGTGTCTGACTTAATATCTGCTGTGTCTGACTTGAGGTCTACTGTGTCTGACTTGAGGTCTGCTGTGTCTGACTTGAGGTCTGCTGTGTCTGACTTGAGGTCTACTGTGTCTGACTTGAGGTCTTTGAGGTCTATATACCAATCGTTGAGTAACTGGTTGTAGTCTTTCACTCCCAAAGGAGCAGACTTCAAATCATCTATGTCATCTTGACCAAGTCCCAGTGATAGAAGAGCAGATGAGATATCTTGCCAGTGTTTTTCAAAGTCAGCATCATTGATGTCAGTGTTTGGTTTGTGTGCTATTGTATTGTTTCTGTAGTACTTTATCCTGGCAAGGTTAGCCTCTAGTGAGTTGTCTGCTACAGGTGGTAAGACATCCCATCCAGTTGCTGGTCGTGTAAGTCCACAAATATTTCTTAGAAGAACAAACAGTAAAGTGATATCAAAGTCTTTAGATTTAGGGTCGCTCCCACTTGGTGGATAGAGTTTGTCCCATTGCTCGTTATTCAGTACTTTCCCTCTCAGCTTTTGTAGTGCTGTCTTGTAAGCATTTAAGAAGGCTTTCAATGAAGATGGTGAATATTTACCATCAAATACAGAACGAACTGCTTGTGTTCCTCCATCGACTAGCAACCTACAAAGCTTGGTGTAGTTGATCTTTTCATCTGTTTCTTTCCACCAGCTTGCTGAAGCCATCACTGAACAAGGAAAAAAAAAAGTAATGATATCAATTGCCCTATTTAACTATGACGTCACTGCTTGTTTATGTGAGGGATAGAATCGCCAAATTTAATATAAAATTCAACAAAATTTGCTCCTAGCGAAACAGTTTAATCTTTGTGGATTGATACGGGTTTTAGAACAATTTTCGGTGAACTTGCGTTGATTTGACCCCCTCCGACGACCATGATCCTTTGCGTTTAAACAATAGATTGTTTTGATGTGACGTCATAGTGAAATAGGGCAATTTATGCTTCTATGATTTCTAAATTTCTAAACTTCATTTCAGCTAGGTCAAGTGTGGTGTCTTTACTTGAGCTGAATGGCAAGTGTTCTATAGAAATATATGCTGATGATGTAAAACCAAGAGCAATCAGATAGCTCTTCATTGAAGGCTGGTAATGAAGTTCATTAGATGGAATCAGCTTGATTGATAACTGGAACAATAACAATGTCTTTTGCTAAAAGCAATAGAAATCCAAATAGCTGAAGGAGATGTAGGGGAAATTTTTTTGAGTATCTTATCCTGTCTTGCAGCTGAATAGCTGAATTTGGAATGACGAAATCTCAAGGTTGCTTGTTGGTCTTCTCCTGTGCTTTAAGTTTTTTTTTAACTAGGTTCTCTTAAAAATAATCAACTCCTAAATTCCAATTACATTGATGGATGAATAGCTACTCTGTAGAGAAGCCAATAAATATTTATATACATTATTTTATTAGAGACAAATGCATTGGACGGTTTCTAATATATGTCGCTATTCTCAACAAAATTCATTATCGATTTCTTTCTGCATTTTTGTAGAGAAAAGGTGAATTCAAACGCACTATTTATTATTTTATTATAACTATAATAGTAATTATTACTAAACAGATATCCAAAATGACACCAAAATGATACCAAAGGTTAGATATCAGAAATGGGTTGGCTAAGCTCACACCCACCCCCTGTTCTTATCTAGGAGAGCTAAGCTCGGCTTCGATCCCCTTTGAACTCCAATTTACATGTTTGCATTATATGGTTAAAAAGATTATTTTAAACAAATATGCTATGTGCATCTATGATAGATCAGTTTTGACATTGTTGGGTAATGAAGCAGCAAATTCATACATCCAAAGCTGATTCTCTATCAATTTTTAAGAGACACATTTTTTAGTGTCCATGTTTTTCCTCCTCAAAAATCAACTCATACATTCTAAATTATTTGATTTACCGGCAGCTTTATCAAGTGGGTATTAAAGCCAGTTATGCTTTCTGCCATCCACCCTGAATAGTCTTGATTTATATAGTTAATATTTAACAATCTTAGACCTGTAGCCATTATCCATGGTCTATGTGTCAATAGCCCATGAGGTCAAAGGCTATGAGGGCGAGAGGTTCTATTGATTTTGTATAAACCTACTAATTGGTCCACAAAAGAATACAAACAATTTTGAAATTAGGTTTAAATACATGTTATTTATTTTTCACATTGTTTGTTTTAAAAACCAGCACTTTTCACTTATAGAGTTCTATCACTTAAATATACCACTAGTAGCTCAGCCAATCAATTTTTGTCCCAATTAAACCATAGAAGATATGGTAAATAACTAAGAGCACAGTGCATGATGGGAAGGAAGAGTGGAATAAAAAGTTCCATATAACTCTAAAAAGCTCATGACAGGAACACAGTCATGGCACAGCAATGCATATGCTCATTGCACATGAATTTGCTCTCCATCAAATAAAATACTCAGAACATGGCATGCACACGGCATGGAAAAGGCTACACCAAGGTCACAGCACTGCCAGACTAATCACATTGGGTGAGAAATAATCTCTCAGTCAAAATATTTCTAGAAAAATATGGTCACAGTAAGGTATGCACATAATGGCATTGCCCGTACGAAACGGGCAGATCTGTTTTTGATCTGCTGCAGATCTGCCAAGAAGTCTGTTACAGATCTGCAAACACTCTGCTAAAAATCTACAGACTATCTACAGATTATCTGTGGAATGTCTGCAGATTATCTGCAGATTATCTGCAGAATATCTGCATAAAGTCTGCAAAATTGATCTGCAGTTAGGTCTGTCAATTACAGACGTTCAGCAGATGCTAAACATTTAAAAACAATATGCTGGCTCCACCAATCATATCCCTTTTATTTAGAGAACAAAATAATGTTTGTTATCAACATTACACAAGAACATGATTGCTGCAGATGAGTGATGTATAATATGATATCAGGTTACATCATAGAGATCACTACATGCATGGCATACTTCTGTAGATTAGTACGCCCATGCAATCGATCCTTACTCCATACCGAATCAAGAAAAAGAAAGAAAAAGCGTTTTCTAGCTGTCAACAAAGAATCAGTACTCAGACAATATGTAGCTACCTAATTTTTTTGGCATAAAGGCATTTTTCAAAACATCCTAAGTAAGTCATTGTGAGTGAAACACTAATATAGCTACTAATACACGCTTATAAACACACATCCTAAATGTAATAATATATATACTCAAAAATACAAACCTATATAAATCACTTATCTTACTACTTACTCCTTACAAATACACTTAAATTCCTAAAGATACTTTATATTAGTCCTTCAAAGACTTAAAATTTTGAAACTTCCTTAAGTTTTTTTCTCTTGGCTGTCCCAACTTTGTTGGTCAAAATTCGATTCATCTTGGAGACGGTCAACTCCGTGTTGTTTATGGAAGCGAACCGTCCAGAATAAGCTAGAAGAAAAAAGATAGCGTTTAGAAATTGCTTTTCCGTTTTAATTTCACGGCTCAACGATAACTGCAAGTGCCCTATCTTTATTATTAAAACTTAGTCATTATTGTAATAATATATAAAAGTTTTTAGGGACGGACCATTAGATAGTTGAGGGGGAGGGGGGGGGGGGTTGCGTAAATCCCCAAAAAATATCGAGCAAGCACTTAAACCTCAAAAAAAAAAAAAAAAAAAATATCGTGCAACCTCTTCTGCTAAAAGAAAAATATCTAACTGTACGCAAAAAAATAATGTAAATATATATATATATATATATATATATATCATGCCAACAAAATTCCTGCAATCGCCCATCAATTATCTAATTGTCCATCCCTTAGTTTAAGGGATTTTACTCCGACGAAGGAATAAAGTCCGAAACGTCAGTAAGTTTTTTCATCTTTTCACGGTGTATAATTTACCTTTTCATCATTACTGTTTCATTAGAAACGCCGACGCAGCTCACACTAGTTTTTAGCTAGTTATATCTTCTTAGTTTAAGATTATAACGTAATAGGTGCTGACCTTTTACTGTCTTGACGATGTCCTGATTAAGTGTTGTCATCACGGACCCATCTTTTGACGTTAGTTTGCGGGTCCCGTGAGCCAGACTCGTGGCCAGTGTTTCATCACTAAAGAAAGTTTCTATAAGCAGCAGAAACAATTTTCTCGCATCTTTTCCGCTCTGGCTGTGAATGGAATGGAGCCTTGCAGAAGATATATATACTCCAGATCCTGGCACAAGTTCTTGCTTTCCAGGACCTGGAATGCTGGAGCATTCTTGATTGCTTTCTGCCTGAAATTTGAGAAACATTTTAGTGAGTCGTGCTAAACTACAAACCGTAAGACATAGCATTTGTATCAAATTAGTTACACTTACTGGTTTTAAGTTCTTCTCAGCATTGATGTTAGTGTGAGATGATGCCGATTCGTTGCATCCTCCATATGATGTTTGATACTAAATTTAAAAAGAAAGGTTACAAACAACTCATTAAAATAATGTATTGATGTATAAACTATAAAAGATGCCGCTTACCTGGTTTGCAACGTCGCCTCCTTTGTAAGCGTTCAAAATGTTTTCGAGAAATTCAATGTTTTCAGAACTGATAGGAACTATAAACAAAACAGACCAATTGTATTTGTTATTGTTGTTTGGTTTTCAATTAAAAGATTCATTTATACAAAAAAAGGTCCTAGAAAATCACGATTGTGAGAAAGCTTGAGATTTTGAATTCTCTTAATACAATAGGCGCTATAAGATTATCGCTATCTTAGTTTGTAATTCCGTTGTCGAACTTATAAGCGTGACTTTAAGCGAATGGCGTGCACACTGTACATGCAATCCTGTGCAAAACAATGAGAAGTACAAGGGGGAACTTACATGGTAATTGCCTTCTTTTTAGAGCTACTATTTCTTCTTTGAGCTCATTTACCATTTCTGAGCAGTTTGAACAAGGAACGACTCTTTCGACTACTGGTTCAACTTCAATTTCGGATGTTGAAATGTCTTCCGCATCCAAGTCGTATAGAGATCGTAAGAAGTGACCAGTCTCCCCAAGAGATATTCCTTCAGTCACAGTGTTCGACGGACGTACTGGAGTGTAATATGGAAGTCCAGGCGTGTTAGATGGAGGTGCATGAGTGTTAGATGGAGGTGCATGAGTGTTAGATGGAGGTGCATGAGTGTTAGATGGAGGTGCATGAGTGTTAGATGGAGGCGCATGTGTGTTAGATGGAGGTACATGAGTGTTAGATGGATGTGCATGTGTGTTAGATGGAGGCGCATGTGTGTTAGATGGAGGTACATGAGTGTTAGATGGATGTGCATGAGTTTTAGATGGAGGAGCATGTGTGTTAGATGGAGGTACATGAGTGTTAGATGGATGTGCATAAGTGTTAGATGTAGGTGCATGAGTGTTAAATGGAGGTGCATGAGTGTTAAATGGAGGTGCATGAGTGTTAGATGGAAGTGCATGAGTGTTAGATGGAGGTGCATGAGTGTTAGATGGAGGTGCATGAGTGTTGGATGGAGGTGCATGAGTGTTAGATGGAGGTGCATAAGTGTTAGATAGAGGTGCATGAGTGTTAGATGGAGGTCCAGGAGTTTCTGCTGTGGAAGGCTGCTGGGTGGTGACATCAACTTCTGTTGCTTGATCCGTATAGCGTTCCTTGAAGAAAATAGCTGCTTGCGTTTTCCCCGCCTCTATTTCAGCATTCTTTTTATTTTTCAATTCTTCTTTCTTGCTTACCGGCTTCTGTTGTCGTGGGGCATTGTTTGTTTTCTTTACTATTTTGTTTTGGTTTTGGTGACCATCATTTCCTTCTTCACTCTCCAGAGCAATTCTTGATTTTTTTCGCGGTCGTTTTTTGGCCGTGACTTCGCTCTCCATTTCCTCAGCAACCTTAACGCACTCCAGTTCGAGTTCCTCCTCGTTATCTAAAATACATATTTTGTGATTTGTACATCACTTAAGTCTCTTGCTTCAAGCTCTAAATGTTTCACTTTTAATCATCAATATATACCATTATTCTAGAAAGTCTAAAGGCATTATTTCCCTGTACTCAAAGAATCAAATCAAGGTATGCAAATGTACTAGTGTCACCATGTTGACTGTTGAAACCTAATAGCTGCATAGTCAACATTCCAAGTTTTTGCGCCTAAATTTAATTTCTACATATTCGGCGCCGCGCAAAATTACCGAGTTTGATTTAGCTTATTGTTCTTTTTTTACCAAGTTGGTAAGAGTAGTTAATTTTATTTAATATTCTCTTGTATAGATTTATATGTAGTAATTTTTTCAGATAATCCGTACTTTCGCGCAAGTCAGCTATGTTGCGAAGTACACAACCCTTAGTTAAATTGATCGACGGAATTCACTGACTTTTTTTATGCATGTAAAACATGAACATATTTGTAACTTAGGCCATGGCTGACGATGATTATTCAAAATTCGAAGACTGTATATTTTAACACTGATCATTTGTTAAGACTCACCTCCAACCATTATTATCTTGGCAGGATATGCTGTGAATTTAGCGGCCTTTCTACCTTTCCTGCTCTCCTCCCAATCTACCATAGTTGTTTCTCCCTCTTTGACATTTCCATGAATGTTCCTTGCACACACAACGCTGTACTGCTTATCTTGGATCCAGTAAACCAAAGCATAGGCCATTGTACGAATTTTTCTGAGAGGATGCTATTAGCGTTGTCTAAAACCAATTCGGAAAATGGCGCGCAAAAGTGAACACCGCGTTTGAACTCAGTCCATAAAGTGACATTTGACCAGTCGATCGCTCTCAGATAACATGCCCTTATCGGATCGGTTTCCTATTGGTTGGGTACGAAGATCCATTTCAGAGAGAGGAACCGTGTTTACTTAAAATAGAAAAGAGTTCACACCAGCTTCCTAAGTATATTTATTTTCAGTTTTACCTGTCAACTTATAACCAAAGACCTACTGAACGCTTGTACAAATTATCATTTGCATTTCTGTAGATGCGTATGCAGTCGTTGTATTCTTTGTTGTGGTCGTAATTTCTCTAAGACAACAGTAACTGTCAGCAGAATTTTATTTGGGATTGGTACCGTCTACTTTTTAGCAATGTTTTGGCGAGTAAAACTTGAACAACCGTAAGTTTTATGAGATCAAGATGATTGTACCTCAAAAACATTATTTTGTATTAAACTTATGAGAACTAAGTCAAGTGATAATTGACCCAATTCACTTTTAAGAAATCACAAGACTGAGCTAAGTAAACATAAAATGACAACAAAAACATCATCATTAGCGAGTTTCATATCCGAGTTTATAGCTAGGTTTTATCTTATTTTTGCCGAAATTCCAAATTTGAACAACGTTAAAATACGCTCGCTTCTAAGCAGCTTGTCAGTGATGCGTTTAGAATGCGTTCACTATTGTTAAAACAAACACCTGAAGGAACACCCTTCATATTAGGTTACAAGTGGGGAATGTATCTAACAGTCAAGTGTCTATTAAGTCTCGCGTACGGCCGTGTTTAGCTTCGGATAATAGTTTTTTTTTCACCAATGGCTGAAAATACTGATGACTATTCTTCTTCTATTTGCAATGAAGAAACAACCGATGTTAATAAGCCTTTCGAAATACCCGGTTTGTTTTCCCAAGTCGAGGGAATAGCATGTGATATCAACTCAACATATTTTGAAGTGGATCAAGAAGACAACAGTCAAGTGTCTATTGGAGATGGACTAGAGGAAACAAATGACACAGCTATCAGTGAAGTTGGTTTTAGCCCCCAAAGTCCATCACAATCACTGGATATTTGTGACTATATAGACCTTTTGGAGAATTCCGAATATGTCGTTGATCCTGAGCAAAGGAGAGAAGAGGTTGACCTTTTAGAGCCCGAATTTGATGAAAGTCTTAATGATAGCACACCATGGCCCAAGGAATTATTTTCAAATGTTACCGATGACTATGATGAAATGTTTTCAACTCCAGCTGAAAACTTGTTCGAAGATGATGAAAGTGAAAACAATGATAGGCAAAACGACTAGCATCATCAACCGCTTTATCACAATGCCCCTTTGACAGTATCAGAAAGTTTACTGCTGATCATTACTTTCGCCATACGGCATACACTATCTGGAAGCGCTCTGGAGGATTTGCTTGTTTTGATCAGTTTGCATTGCATCGCCCCTAATTTGTGCCGGAAATCCCTTCAACAGTTCCGAAATTTTTTTCAAAAACATCAAGAATCCTTTGGTGTATCATCGTTACTGTTCTTATTGCTTCTTACTCATTGATGACAAAGCTACAGTTGTTTGTCCAAACACTCTTTGTGCACGAGACCTTACAAAGAGGAACTCCTGCTCTTTCTTTATAGAGATACCAATTGCGCAACAGATTTGCAATTTGTTTGCTAAAAATGGCTTTTATGACAGCTTAAGCTATCGTTTCAAAAGGACCAAAAAAAATGAAGACAACTTTGAAGATATTTACGACGGATCCGAGTATAAAAGACATTGCAACCCTGGTCTATTAGATTTTCAACACAACCTATCTTTGTTATGGAATACAGATGGTGTCCCAGTTTTCAAATCTTCTAAGTACTCAATATGGCCATTATACTTCGTTATTAACGAACTTCCGTTTGCTGAACGCACTAAGAGAGAAAACATGTTGTTTGCTGGGCTCTGGTTTGGAGATACTAAACCTTTCATGTTAACATTCTTACAACCTTTTCATTCATCTTTAAGAAAACTAGAAACGGATGGAATTAACGTAAAAGTGAAAAGTAGTGACAATAGCATTCGCCCTCTTGTATTGAGTAAAGTAATCTTGCTGGCGGGAACATGCGACTTGCCGGCGAAATGTCTGGTATGTAATACAATGCAATACAATGGAGAATATGGTTGCTCGAAATGTAAGCAAAAGGGCGAAACTGTTAAAGTTTCTGAGAGAGGACACGTCCACGCATTTCCATTTATTCGGCCGGATCCCACTGGACCACAAAGGACTCATTCAGAAACTCTAAAACACGCTGAAAAGGCAGTAAATAGTGGCAAGCATGTAGATGGTATTAAGGGACCATCATGGCTTGCTGGGCTTTCGAGTTATGACATCATCAAAGGAACTGCAATTGATTATATGCATGGGTTATGCCTTGGAGTTATGAAATCTTTGCTTGGCCTTTGGTTTGCCCCAGAACATTTCGGCAAACCATTTAACATTACGAACAAAGTTACAAAAGCAGATGAAAGGCTACTTCAATTACATCCTCCCTTTGAAATAGGACGAATACCAAGGACAGTTGAAAACCACAGAAAATATTGGAAGGCATCTGAGCTGAGGTCATTTTTACTTTATTATGGGATACCGGTGTTGTTTGGCATTTTGGATGACCATTATTTTCATCATTTTGCTGTTTTTAGTGAAGCATCATTTATTCTTTTACAAGACTCGATATCAGAGATACAACTGCAGCACTGTCAAAGACTCCTAGAATACTTTTGCTTTATGCTTCCCTATTTATATGAACTTCGTTATCAAACTATCAATATCCACAATCTTTTGCACCTTCCTCAAGCAGTGCGGGAACTTGGTCCGCTGTGGACCCATTCGTGTTTTCATTTTGAAGACAAGAATGGGTATATCTTAAAAATGATTCATGGCACGCAAAACGTTTCTTCGCAAATTGTCTCAGCAGTCTCTTTCATTCAAAATTTACCACAGATGGTAGAATCCCTTGAACGTAATTCAAGTGCTTTAGCTTTTTATCGGAAGCTAATTGGATTTCAACAAAATACACAGCAAACACAAGTAATGCATAATGCTTATGCACTTGGATCTTCTTTTTCTCGAGAGCTTACAAAGGAAGAGTTCACTGCTCTAGCAAACGAACTAGGATACAATCCTGACTCGAACACTGTTCTTACATTTACTCGAATAAAAAAGGATAAAGAGATTTTTCATTCAAGTTTGTACAGGAAAGCGACTGTTAGGAATAGCTATACCGTCATGTATCAATCTGGTGGAAACGATTTAAGATTCGGGCAAATACTTTACTTTTTCCAATATAAGCCGAGTTGTACAAGGATGGGTAACTGTATGTTCAGATGCACATGCCATGCCTTCAATTACTCCATGATTCAAGAGCTTTCACAAGAGCAAGATATTAATTTGTTTACAGACGACTCATGTCCAGTTGAATTGACTCATGTAATTCCAGTTAAAAGGACAATTTTGAAAGTAATTCCTTTTTCAAGTATCGTCACAAAGTGTATATACCTAAGTTATAAACAAGAGCCATGTCACGAAGAAATAGCCTTTGTTGCAACTTTTCCTAACAAACTGGAACAATATTAATTTTTAAAAGATTTTATTTATCAATCATTTCTCTTTCAAATTTGTATTATAATATTGTCAACTTCAATTTCCGGTTGGCGTGCCCCAGTGCGGTGACCGTGCTGTTTTCATGCATTCATATACAAAAACCGCTCTTAGTTTACAACTATATCTGATTCAGTATAAACAAAGCAGGGAGAATGTAGAGTTTTATGTAGTTTAATGTGGTATTTACGAGGCTTTTGTTTTCTGATTCTGTTGAGATTTTGGGTAAACGTAACGAAGCCCTTGACGAAATCGTCCATGTGTTAACAGATAATATAACTCTAAAATGAAGTCCCATGGACCTTCAGGATAGACCAGCGATTTAGTTAAAGTACAACTTTGACGAAAATTGGTCTCTCGGCCAAAGAGTTATTATGTACAGCGGTTTTACCTATGACGTCATAAGTACATGCAACCTTAGAGTAACGCACTTTGATCAGAATACATTTCTTGTTCGAGTTACCTTGAGTGTATTTGACGTTTTAAACGCCTTATCGTTTTAAACGCGTTAATGAATAAATCTAAACAGTCTTTTCTAAATCTTCGATACCTTATCAAATGATAAGTCAATTCGGGAAAGTTGGAAGCTCGCTATTACAAGGTCAACTGATGTTTGTTTAATTACGGTATGTACCGTGTTTGGAGTAGTTTAATCTATTTTCGAATGTGTATTTGAATTACCAGCGTTTAGAAATATTAGGCATCAAATGGAAACCAAAGGAGCACTTAAGAGTTGCCTCGAATAGTAGATTTGATAAGTCTTGATTATTTAGCGTAAGCCGAACCCTTTCTTAAACGCCATGCAGTCATCTATTCATTAGATATTTTTGTCCAAACCACGAATCTTGAAAATAATTTTACTTAATAACGGAAAATTATATAAAAAATTCTTGCAAATTAAGTTTTTGCCACTAAGGTTTATATAAAAAAGGTATAGATCACCCCAAATATTAATGTTCTCGATATGATCTCCAGGACGATGCTACGTACGCGCTGTTATTTGTTTGCATATTTTATGGCAGATTTTGCAGATGTTAGACAGATCTGTTTTTGATCTGCTGGTAGTCTGTCGAATATGATCATTGCAGACAACCTTCTTACCAACATCTGCACAGACTAAGAGCAGATCATGCAGACCTAAAACAAGGCTGCAGTGCATCTGTTTTGGCAAAAACAGATCTGCTGCAGATCTGTTGCAGATCTGCCCGTTTCGTACGGGTGACTTTATCACTGTCCTACAAAAACTGTTCTATCAACAATTATTATATTAAATTTTTTTTATTGGTCGAAAACTGTGCACTTAATTATAGTGAAAAGAGCACGCCATCCACACGTGCTAAGTGCTTAATGCAGCTAGATCCAGCAACCGTTTTTCTTTTTGCATAAAGAAATTCAATACCGAGATAAAATTAATGACTTATGCTTCTCCTTACACTTCTTTTGTGCTTACGCCACTTCCTGAGTGCTTTATTACTGAATGGAGCACAAAAAAAGCTGTTTTATTTGTTAAATATACAACCCTACAGCTTTCCTGCATTCTAATTGGCTGTATTTTCTATGATGTGGGATAAAAGTCAGTACCATTTGTCTCCCACTCATATGAAAATCGCTCTGGACCAGATATAATCTTAGCTTCTATGTTTTGATATCTTGAACCACCACAGGTAGCCCAAGCTTGGTTTCTGTGGTGTCCTGTTATAAGGAAATGTATGGGGATTCTTCAAAAATTTCAATCAAATCATTGAAACGTGAAATGAAGCCGCAAAATTTTACGTGATCATTGAAAAATAGCACTTCTTTCGCTCTGTGTGGTTATTTTTTGAATTTAGCCTGTTTTAAGAATTTTTCCCCCACCAATAAGAAATAACAAAATCAGAAACTAAGCTTGGGATTACAGGCTTATCAGGCACAGTATTTGTGTGTTTGAGATATTTTGTGGTGGATAGTTTGTGGTGGTAAATTACTTAAACTGTTATCTCCACATTTGAAGATTTTTGTGTAAAATAAACTGTTCAAAACCTTCAAATTCTTTGTCAAAACAAAGCTTAGATATTTTATAATCTTTTTGTGATGCCTATACAGCTGCCCAAAGATTCCCCCAGAATATACGTGTTTGGAGGCATATATATTTTACATATCTACTTTATTGGACGGGGGTGGGGAGAGTATGTACCCGCCGTGACCATCCCTCAATTAAAAACGGGTCCTCAACAAAAATGTATGTGTGTAGGGGGGCGTGCGGGGGGTGGAGTACCACCTGGTACCCACCTATCTTTTTGAAAAAATCGGGTCCCTACTGTGGACAATTGTTTTGACCTCTTCCCTAATCTTAGCTTCTATGTTTTGATATCTTGAACCACAGGCTTATCAGGCTAAGTATTTGTGTGGCTGGGATACCTGTGGTGGTAAATCACTTGAACAACTGTTATCTCTACATTTGAAGATTTTTGTATGAAATAAACTGCTCAAAACTTTCAAATTCTTTGTCAAAATAAAGCTTAGATATTTTATAATCTCTTTGTTTTATTTTTTTATTTTTTTTAATTTTTTTTTGAGCTTATTTGTTCGCATTCAAGACATTATTGGAGGTTTAAATGTTGAGGGTGCAAATACAGAGCTTGATAGTTTAGCTTTTGCTTCAACAAACAACAGTAATTCTTCAGTTCTGTTATCCTCCACTATAAATGCATGGGATTGATCAACAATACAAGCTATTGTCATCTCTAGATAACTTCTACTTCTATTATATGTACTGTTTAATAAACGAGCAGGAGTGTTTTATCGGGTATAAAACACGAGGCGTAGCCGAGTGGTTTTAGACCCGATAAAACACGATCTGCTCGTTTATTAAAGTGCAAATGAACCCTTTGACAATATATTCAGTACTGGTTCTGCATAAAGTAAATAGTTGATTGGTAAAATATTTCTTGATTTGAGTGATGCGTCTCTAAGTTATGAAGGTTTATACTTCCAATATGTTAATAATGATGACGTCAGGTAAGGTATTTGAGTGTTTTTGTTGTAACTAGTAATACTAAATGCTGGCCATTTTGAAAATAAAAATTGTAAATAGCTTTCATGTAAACCATGAGTAAAATAATGATGCTTTTTAAATACTGTTTCTATGAACCAGTTCGATTTTGTATATTTGATTAAGCCTTAATAGACGTCACACTCATTAGCATATTGGAAGTATAAACCTTCATAACTTAGAAACGCATCACTCAAATCAAGAAATATTTTACCATTCAACTATTTACTTCATGTAGAATCAGTACTGAAAGTATTGTCGAAGGGTTCATTTGCACTTTAAACGGCTTAGAAAACTCATGATGTATGTTCTCATATTGTACAGAATTCTATACGAAATGTACCAAGTTTGATAGAGAAAATCCAAGTTAATGCAAAATGAAGACGAATCTATATCAGATATAAAATCACCTTCATGGTCATGATTTCTATTGTGTTTCCTTCATGAATTATTAATGAGTTTTTAAATAATTGATAAAGCGTACTTAACGCATCACTTCAAGATAGATAACCAAGGTATTTTGCTGTTTTGTTTTATGATAAAATTAACCAACTTGGAAGAGGTTCTAAACGACCGGAAATGACAATATGGACTAGCTGCTTCAAGAGACTTCTCTCTCCTAGAATATATTAAATATATTCCTATTTCTATCCTAAAACATTCACAACTTACCTGAATGTATTTTAAGCCATGTTCAAAGCCACACAATTCACAAATACTGGGATATTTTCCTCGATATAAACTTCTCTACTCAACTCAACATGTCTGATCAGAAATGTAGGGATATACTTTGTGAAATGCGTCATATCGCGACTCGTTATAGAAACAACGGGAAAAGGAACAATAAAAATGAGATACATGAAGTATAAAGCTTTTTTAAACAGACACACCTAAAAGTGTGACGTCTTACTTACTCCCAATCACGTGACGTTTTGGACTAGACTGAGGAGCAACTAGCGGATGTTAAGTCAAAACATGTCAAAATAACTCCTCAAACTATTGCATTTGACTATTTCTACGACATGAAACCTGAAAACAAGAGATCAAAACAACCTCCAAGATTCTAAAGCCATTAAAAACTCAGCTATTACCGGAAGTGACGTCTATTGATAGTAACCCATGCTTCGTTTGAAAAAAACCACTTCCGGGTACACAACGAAAAAAAAGGCAATTTATTCTATAAATATTTTTATTACGTTTTCTTTATGAAAGAATTTCTTGTCCAAAGTTCTATATTTTTATCAGCTGGAAGTTAAATCATTGAGATCATTTTCTGCTAATTCATTTTAGCGATTAATTTTGGTCGCCCCGGCCTGCCATAGGGCAACAACACAGGGTGACCAGTTCTAAATAGGAAACAACTAAAACACTTGAAATTCTAACAAAAATACGCCCTCATCACACAAGAGGTTTGAGTTCAGATTATGCCAGACAGATGTCCCTAGAATGTTGCCATCCCTGTGTAGTAACACATTTTGGGATCGAAGAGTTGGTATCTCACGATTTATGAGGGGGGTGGGATGGTGTGAGGGTCTTTCTGACTACCACTAGGAATAATATACTTTGAACTGCACAACTTTATAATTTAAAAATATTAACCTTTTATAGTTTCATAAGTTGAACGTAATCCGATGGTTTTATGATTGATTAATGTAACCATGGCAACAATTTCTGCGTAAAACGTTTTAAAGGGGTTCGTATGCTCCGAACTTCTGTCGTAAAAAATGAGTTTCTTAGACGGTTCATCATGTAATATTTACTTATTAGGTCAAGTAAGCTGCCAAATGTTATTAAATTTTGACTAAATATTTTTCTTTAATTGATTATGCAAATTTACCAGCAAAGAAGAATTATGCCCATAAGGTCCCCACGAGACAAATATACGATAAAATACATCAACAAATTTTGGAATCAATTAAGAGTATTTAACGTTTTACTATTTAAGGCCATTATAGGATTAGTCATTTCCTTTCCCTTGAGTATTATTTCTGTCTCGATGACGACATGCATGCGGTTGTAAACAAAATAATGTATTCTTCAGAGATTTTGCTAGTATTTTAGTCCACTGGTCACTCTCTTGAGAATATCCATATTCATGTGTCTTCCCATGCACAACCGATAAACAAAGAAATGATACTCTAGGGAAATGACACGTAGTCTGAAATGAGAAAAGATTGCACCCAAGAAGTGGTCTTCATCTTCATCTTCATCTTCATCTTCATCTTCATCTTCATCTTCATCTTCATCTTCATCTTCATCTTCATCTTCATCTTCATCTTCATCTTCATCTTCATCTTCATCTTCATCTTCATCTTCATCTTCATCTTCATCTTCATCTTCATCTTCATCTTCATCTTCATCTTCATCTCATCTTCATCTTCATCTTCATCTTCATCTTCATCTTCATCTTCATCTTCATCTTCATCTTCATCTTCATCTTCATCTTCATCTTCATCTTCATCTTCATCTTCATCTTCATCTTCATCTTCATCTTCATCTTCATCTTCATCTTCATCTTCATCTTCATCTTCATCTTCATCTTCATCTTCATCTTCATCTTCATCTTCATCTTCATCTTCTTCTTCATCTTCTTATTCATCTTCTTCTTCATCTTCTTCTTCATCTTCATCTTCATCTTCATCTTCATCTTCATCTTCATCTTCATCTTCATCTTCATCTTCATCTTCTTCTTCTTCTTCTTCTTCTTCTTCTTCATCTTCTTCTTCTTCTTCTTCTTCTTCTCAGTCTTTTTGAATTGCGCAGGAAGGACACTGATTCGGCATCGTCTTTTCTTAGATTCTAAATACCCAGTGTGTTCATATGCTATTTTGGCCAGTTCCCTTTTCTCACAAAGTGATGCTTACAGTAACAGTGACATTTTTGCTTCCTTCTTCTCGCTTTAAGCGTTGTGAATTTTCTTCATCGGTTTCCACTTTCAAGTTGTCCACTTTGGACGTCGTCCCTGGCACTTCGCAGGAATCAATCTTGCTTGATCTAAGCCACGTACAAAACTTAAATAAAACTTTCTTGAACTGCGGCATACGCCAAGCGTACAAATAAGGGTTAATCGCAGAGTTTAGTAGGACAATTACAAACTGCAAGTCTCTAAGCCAGTGAATAAATTCGCAGGTGCATTTCGTACAAAAGTTTAGGACGTAAATAATGATGCATGCTGGAGCGAAGCAGAGAATATAGGCGAGTAAGACTAGTACCAAAGCCTTTGTAACCTTCGCTTCCCATTTTAAACTGGAGATTTTCTTTTTATTCACTCTGTTTGCTTGTGTGCTCGAAGCTCTTTGACGGCTTAATGACCTTACCTGTTTACGAAGACGATTGAAGATGCTGACATAGACGAACAATAGTACCAGAAAAGTTAGAAGAACAGCGGTACTGGCGAAAATTAAAGAGTAAAATATATACCCTAATTTAAAATAAACCATACTAAGTCCTATTGATACCAGCCAAATAACCAAGGATAGATAGATACACTTCTTTGTAGACAAATAGCTTTTGTATTTCAGAGGGTAGATCACAGCAACGTATCTGTCGATTGTCAATGCACCCAAAGAGAGGATCGAAGCTGTCGACAGAATGAAGTAAGATATGTGGAGGACCCGAATATCTACGAGTTCTATTTTGAGTGCTTCGCTAAGATGGAATACTGTCGATATAGGATCCATTAAGATTCCAACCAAGAGGTCTGTCATCGCGAGACTTAGAATCAGAAAAGTGAACGGAGTTCGTAGCTCGTGGAATGGATCTTTCAAAATGGCGTAACATATCAGAGAGTTTCCTGGAACAGTTACTAGTGTAAGACTTAAAGACACTGTCGTAGTGAGGATGGAAAGATATCTTGGTGCAGAAACGCCAACACACGAAGCACTGACGCTGTCGTTCGACATTCTTGCCTTGACAAAATGGCCAATCTCTTTAAAAAAGTCTGCGGCAAAATTTAAGGCACTTATATGTAAATTGAAATGCTTGATAATGCTTTTAAGGCCTGGGGCTCCAACGCAGACTTTACATCGAGCTTTTGCTTATATACCTTTTGTACTCTGGCCAGAAACAAATCCAATTTTGGATGATATAAAAACCTTGATATGAAAGATGAATAATTCGGTAGCCGGATATTGCAAGGATAATTAGCTTTAGCCAATTTGTAAATAGATAATTCTGGTATGCGTAGAACGAAGATGATCTAATTGAAAACACGATATCCGAATTAGTATTCGAAATAGAACTCAAACTTTACCACATATTTTTGTTTTCTAAGTTGTCGCCGGTTTCTTCTGTGTTTCTTCCAGATTTCACGATTTTTTGTTTTCATTTTAATTTAATTAAGTCGCCAAAAGACAGAGTTTCGTAAGAAAATATTTTTTGAAGGCTGTTTTTGTTGAATGCGGGTTTGAAATGTTGACAAAGATATATGTGATCAAGGTGACAGATCTGTAATTAGGAGAATGGTTATTTGGAAAGTATAATAGCAATAGCTGTAGTGCTATAGATATTATTTCTAAGCTGTTGGGAAAATAACCTACTCAAAAATTATAACTGGGAAGAGCAATAGAAATCTTAGAAATTAGATAGTTTAGCAGAAAATTATTGGTAGGGAGGGAGAGAAGGAAAGAGAAAGGAAGAAAGAAAGAAAGAAAGAAATGGATGGATGGATGGATGGATGGATGGATGGATGGATGGATGGATGGATGGATGGATGGATGGATGGATGGATGGATGGATGGATGGATGGATGAGTGAGTGGGTGGGTGGGTGGGTGGGTGGGTGGGTGGATGGATGGATGGATGGATGGATGGATGGATGGATGGATGGATGGATGGATGGATAGATGGAGGGATGAATGGATCGACAATAATTTGTGTACAGAAGTAATATATTGTCATGACATTGTCAATCCCTTGTCAGAATGCTATGATTGTTTCAAGCAATTAGAGCGATCCTTAGTCGAAACTCTTAAATTCCGGACCAACAGATATAGTATAACACTCAACAAATCTGAGTCAAAAGTACTGTCTCTGCTTAAAAATATCTGCAAATGGTCAAACCCTCGCCATCTCTTGGTTAATCCATGATTTAGAGATATATTATATAAAACCATACTACCATAAGGCTTTTTTGCATTTTTAGATATTCTTCATAAATGTTTACGATTTTTTTTATTCAGCTGTAACACCTGCCATCACACGTCAACCATCACGCACCTGTTTACTTAAGTTTGTTTTAACTTATCAAATTGTGAAAATGATATATTTTGAAGTTTGTATTCTATAACACAGAAGATAATTATAACCATCTTGTTCCATAATATATTGTTTTGGATGAGTTTACCAGAACTCTTAATTGTTAATCTCAAATATAATGGCAAGCAAGCCCTAACGTGTTATTTTATAATAACAATCACTATAACTTTAGCACTCAACATTGTATATTAAAATACTTGACAAGCTAACATATATATGAGTTGGTAATATGTTTTTTAAATAGAAAAGCTTTTTGCATTCTAGTTTTATTCTTGAATAGCTTTCATACATAATTCAAAGCAAAGTAAATTATGCCTAAATTCATTCATAGCAAACGGATAAACTTCAAAAGCCATGAAAATCAGTAAAGAAAATTTATCACGGCTGTTAATTTTACTATGAGTATAAAAGACATCACTGTCATCATTCGGTCGTCTCAATTATCTGCTCACATCTTTTAAAATTACTGAATGATTATTTTTATTATCTAGAGGATTCTAGATGAGGGAGGGAGGGAGGGAGGGACGAACGAACGAAGGAAATAATGAAATAATGGAAAGTTCGAAGAGTAAAGAAAAAGAGAGATAAAAGAAAGGAGAGAATGCGTCAACAACATGCTGAAAGACAAAAATAAAGCAGGGTCAACTTATAGCTAAGTTACTTCGTACTCTAATCGAAAACAGTCGGAGTTAGATCGGTGTTAGACATTAGAGAGTTTTAGATTTACGTTCACGGCGAACGTGAAACGTCAGTTGACCAGTAAAAAATTCTTTTAAAGGACTTAAAAAGAATCGCAAAAAAGTCCAAGTAGTAGAAAAACAAAAGAGTATTTGCGCTTGGTGAGAAGGTTTGTAAATAGTAAAGTAAAATACAGAAAAACTATGAAAACGTGGTCATGTTTGCCGTTTGCGGGGAGAAAAAAAAGTCAATCTAAAACTCTCTATTGAAGAAATAAAAACAGTTATTGATGAGCAGGATATCGTTTATTAGTTAAATCCGCCAACGATATATTGGTCTATCATCAATGCTGTATTCTGATTGGATGAGCTGAGGCTATTTCCTACGCAAAAATTAGAGTAATTATTGAATACTGAATGCCAATAATATGATAGCTGACAACACTTCTATTGTGCGCTTAGTTCTCGTGTGTGCAGTGAGACAGTTTTTAGGCTCTCGCTAAATTCCAATTATTAATGATTTGAGAGCTAGCCCTAAAATATTTTAAAAGATGAGAGTATGTGGACCGCGTGGCACTAATGAAATAGTAGAAGATAATATAGGTAAGTTGTAGTGCTTAGGAACGAGGTTATTCCGGGCGAAAGCCCTTGGAATTAAATTCGGAAAAATTAATTTAAGACCGAATTTAATTCCAAGGGCTTTCGCCCGGAATAACCTCGTTCCTAAGCACTACAACTTACCTATATTATCTTCTACTAAAATATTTTAGGTGAGCCCTATTCTTGAAGTCCTCAAAGATATAGCCTTCAGAGCAGGCGTTCTTTTGATGGGTGTGAGGAAGAATCGGGGTTTTGGGGTTCCTGTTTCGACTACGTGCGGTCAATTCTCGTTCGTTCCAAATTTTGAAAGTTCCCCCAAACCCCCGGTTTTTCCCCAAACCTACAAGAACGCCTGCTTTGCAGGCTATCAAAGATAACCTTCAATATTACAATTACTAATAGATATCATTAAATCGTCTGATGTTTTTATTCTATTTCTGTTTTATAGCTTTGAACATGATAATTGCGATTTTGTAATTTGGCTCAACCCAACGTAATTCCAATAATTAGACCTCATTGTCTATTCGCCAATGAATTAAGCCCTCCAACTCCAGCCGTTGTTCAGCACAGCACACCTACGAGGCTTTTAAACAAACAAAGCGTAGATCGTTGAGTATCTAATAACACCTGCAATAGAATTGTGGCAGGATATCGATATTCAGTCACGAAATACGAGCAGAATATGCCTAGCAAAACAGTTCTCGTTTTGACAACATTTTACGGAGCACTATTACTCACTGCAGTATCTGCAAACGGTAAGTCATTTCAACAAAACTAGGAAAACTTAGTGAAACACAAACAAATAAAAAAAACGCCTTTTGATATGATGTCAATAATCAGAATTGAAAATAAATAATAGTAAAGAAAATAAAAAGAAGTAAATAATTTCAAAACAGTTCTAAATCTCCAAGATTTCGCTACTGATATATTAAGTACGATGCTTCAAATTAATTGTGAGTGTATGCTTCATTTCATTCGTCGGCGTTAGTTAGTTGATTTAACTTAGCTAATTTTACAGCAAAGATAGGGGATGGTATTGCGTCTTGAAGCGGAAAAAATAAAGTAAAAAATTGGTCAGGCATTTTTCTCAATCGAATCCTTTCCTGACCAAGAATTTTCATTCTTGTATTTCGTATATAAACGTTTATTTAACCATGTTAAAAAAAAAAAAAAAAAAAAAAAAAAATCATACGCCTTACAAATTTGATGACCCCGATGGAATTCGAATATAAAGACTACATGCGGTTAGTGACGTCTCTTGGCAGCATAAAACATGAAAAAACATGACAAACACCTCGTATCTTAAAATATCTTGATGGAAGGTGCTTTCTTGCTCTAAAAACACCTGTAAATGGTTACACCTTCGTCGTTGCTCGGCAGACCACGCATGAAATGGCGGTCCCATCTTATTTAGAAACTCAACAAGTTGATATGTTATGACGCGACCGTTGTTTCTAATGATTAATCATTTAAAGGGGTTTCTGGAGCTTTCTTCTCATATTTGCTGTAAAGCATGATGGGGTCCCTGTGGAATATTTATGCTAAAATACGTGACTCGTCTCTCCCTCCCTCCTTATCAGGTGGATGCAAAACAATTGCTTTCAATGAAAAGATTAAAGGCAAAGCTCTCAAAAACCACGTCTTCCAGACAAGAGAATCAGGTAGCCATCAATTCTGTAGGGTACTTTGTTACCTAGACAACCGTTGCCTGTCATATAACTACGGTACAAGTGTTAATGGAGACAAAGAAATGTGTGAGCTGAATGAATCTGATCATGTTATGCACGGCGAAGATTTGACAGACAGACTAGATACGGTATACTTTAGAGTAGAGGTAAGTATGTAAACGATTGTTAGCATTTGAATTCAGTCTGCATCAATAAGGCCCCGTCCACACGTATCCGGAAATTTTTGTATCCGCAAATTATTTTTTTTTGCGGATACGAAAATGTTTTCGTCCACACGCAGCGTTTTCGAATCGTTTTCACCGTCCACACGTATCCGTTTTCGTAAAATTTGCGGATACGGACACAAAAAATTGCGGATACGTGTGGACGGGGCCTAAATTCTGTTCATCATGTGTGAATTTTATTTCATTTGAAACTCTTTCCTAGTAAGGTGGGCTTTCGTTACACCACTATATTTGACACCCCTGAACTAGTTGTAAGGTGGTTTTGTCAGATGTAATGGTGAGATAGAATGTCATTTCATAAACCAGATTTATCCTTTGTCAAAATTAATTTTAATTTAGCAATTGTTTCACTACATACGTCAGAGTTTTATATCGCTTGATTTCACCGTTAAATGTACAAATAAGTCCACAAAAATCAAAATTTGGTATTTTGTAATAAAATTATACCTCTATTTCACGGATATGTGTTTTGCACTCTACTTGATCTTGTCGCAGAATGATTGTAACTGCCCGAAGAACAAAATATGTCGGTACAATTTTGTAGACAGCAGCCATTACTGTGAATGCAAGACGAATTCGGCGCCAGGGACCCAGTGTAACGTCAGTGAGTATATTCAACAATTATTCGACTGGGCGAATAATTGATTTGTATAATTTTAGAAAAACCCGCTTTTAGTATTACTTCCAATCAGGAAAACTTTGGAAAACTTCATACTCACCGCTCCAGTGGTAATTATTGTCTCAGAATCACCTATTCAAAAAATGTTGTCACTAGCTACCAGAAGCAGCTTTATATGCTTTGGTTTCCACCCTGTTGACTTGTGCGGTTGTTGTGTCTTTACCAGCTGAACCCTCAACTTGGTCCCCAATTGGATCTCCAACCGCATCGCTAACTAAAGTCTCGACTGTATCCACAACCGAATCGCAAACAATGACTGGATCCCCAGGCGGAACAACAACTGCATCCCCAGGCGGAAAAACAACTGCATCCCCAGGCGGACCCACAACTGCATCCCCAGGCGGACCCACAACTGCATCCTCAGGCGGACCCACAACTGCATCCTCAGGCGGACCCACAACTGCATCCTCAGGCGGACCCACAACTGCAACCTCAGGCAGCCCCACAACTGCATCCCCAGGCGGAACAACAACTGCATCCCCAGGCGGAACAACAACTGCATCCCCAGGCGGACCCACAACTGGATCCTCAGGCAGCCCCACAACTGCATCCCAAGGTGGACCCACAACTGCATCCCCAGGCGGACCCACAACTGCATCCCCAGGCGGACCCACAACTGCATCCTCAGGCGGACCCACAACTGCATCCTCAGGCAGCCTCACAACTGCATCCCCAGGCGGACCCACAACTGCATCCTCAGGCAGCCCCACAACTGCATCCCAAGGTGGACCCACAACTGCATCCCCAGGCGGACCCACAACTGCATCCCCAGGCGGACCCACAACTGCATCCTCAGGCGGACCAACAACTGCATCCTCAGGCAGCCTCACAACTGCATCCCCAGGCGGACCCACAACTGCATCCCCAGGCGGACCCACAACTGCATCCCCAGGCGGACCTACAACTGCATCCCCAGGCGGACCCACAACTGCATCCCCAGGCGGACCCACAACTGCATCCTCAGGCGGACCCACAACTGCATCCTCAGGCAGCCTCACAACTGCATCCCCAGGCGGACCCACAACTGCATCCCCAGGCGGACCCACAACTGCATCCCCAGGCGGACCTACAACTGCATCCCCAGGCGGACCCACAACTGGATCCTCAGGCGGCCCCACAACTGCATCCCCAGGCGGACCTACAACTTCATCCCCAGGCGGGCCAACGACACAAAGTCCCACCACACAGTCAACAACACAGGCTCAAGCAACTACTGTCTCTTCCTCTGGTAAGAAATTTTACACTGTTTGACAAATCGAAACGCGTGTTAGCTGACATCATTATATAAGTTTCTTTTCTTTTTTTTTTTTTTTCAAGCAACGAACAAAAATACGTCTTCAAATATCGAAAGATATCAAGTTTGGTTACCAAGATCGGTTTACAATTGCATTAACACATTGTTTGTAACTTTTGCGGTTTTTAAACATTTGATAACTACAGCTACACAAGCTGTCGTTGAAAATATTTCAGAAGGTTAACATTGATATCTCTATAAAGCGGAACCTTTTGATTTCATTTAAAGGACCCCTAGTAGCATGGTCCTAAAATGTCCTTATCATATTAACGGTGGTTGCTGTACAACAAACCTCTGTTCATCGGACACCCTTCATTAAACGGACAGCTAATTACACGGTACCGCAATTTCCTCTCAATATTTACTGTAAAACAAACATCTATTAAGCACCATCTATTGACACCCTCTATTAATCGGTCACCAGGCAACGTAGAAGGTCCTGAATGTGTCCGCTTAAGAGGTACCACTTAAGAGGTACACAATACTTTTACCAATCATATACCCCATTCACACTTAACGTGTTTAGTTAAACTATGTTTTCATTAGTAAAAAAATTGAGAAACTACAAACCTACAATATAATGAAGCTTTCTAAAATATTGTCAGAGCAAGACAAAGGATAGCTTACATGCACTATTTCACCAAATATTGTGCAGTGTTCGTATATAATTTTTTAAACCTGTTTAGTTAAACCACTTTAAAACATGTTTAAGCCTTGGTGTGAATGGGGTAATAGTCTTCGCTGAATTTTGAGGAAGACATTGTTTTATTGTATCGATTTTAATGTTTGAAGCCCAACTGCAGCTTTAATTTGTTTTTCAGATTGTGAACTACAGTTTGGTGCAGCTTCAATACATAACATGATCAAGATCACTAACGCATTTACTACGACTCTTCAGATGTTCACTATATCATTCTGGTTAAAAGTTCCATCTTCCTCGCTAACCCTTTATCCATTTAGTTATGCCACGAGTAGCGAGACATCTGCCATAAGCATTGCGATAAAAGAAGATGGTGTCATGGAGGTGGGCGCAAATGGAGGAGGAAAGTAAGTATCTCCCACGCTGGGTCTGTAAACCAGCACATTCCCAGATCAGGAGCCCATTACTATAAGAGCGTTCATTTCCCATACTGAGTCTGTGAGCCAGCATATTCTCACATCAGGAGCCCATTACTAGAAGCATCCATCTCTCGGTCTGTACGATAGCATATTCCTATGCTGCCCATTACTAGGAGCATCTATCTCCCATACTGGGTCTGTGAGCCAGCATATTCCCAGTTTAGGAGCCCATTACTAGGAGCATTATTAAATTAATTTAAAAAATTGCCAGATTCTGAATCAATTATGATTAGTAATACGATAATTGATTTGTTGATAGGGGCATTGATTCGTTTCTTCAGAGAAACAATGTTTGGCAGCACTTCGCAGTAACCTGGGAGTCTAGTAATGGAAATGTAAAGCTTTATTACAATGGCGGACAAAAATCCAGTACGGAGTCAGGTATGGCTCAAACAAAGATAATTCCTACAGGAGGTATTTTGATAGTAGGCCAGTACCAGGGAGAGCTAGCCGGCGGTTTCGACGATACTAAAACGATGCGGGGTAATATTGCTGGTCTAAATTTTTGGTCTTCTGAATTTACCGCAGATCAGGTCACGGAACTTTATAAACAAAGTTGTGGCGCTCCTTCAGGCGATGCGCTGTCTTGGGTCACGATATTGGCGGGAAAAACAAGAGGAGATTTGCAGAAAATGTGCCCTACAACTTGTCGCTCCTGAATGTAAAGAAAACTCGTGCATATTTCTATGACATCTATTTCCTACCCTAAAACAGCCCCAAACATGTACTACAATGCTAACTAGAAACGGATTTTCCCTCGCGGAATTGCTGAAAGTCCCCTTCACAGTTCCTAACCTCATCCTGAAAGGTAACCATGACTGTGCTTCGAAGTGAGAGGAACGGTGCAATGATGATAGAGACGTGAATAATTGCCCAAAGGAATAAAAAAAGGTCTCTGCTTCGATGCACAGGAACGGTTACCTTGAAGATGGCGCAGGGGAACTGTGAAGGGGACTATATTCGAAACCCTCTAAAACTCTAGTTAGAGTACCGTGATTAAAACTATGGAGCAGGAGGAAGAAAATAAGGAAGGGGGAGAGGGAGGGGGGGTGGGATGATGGCACCGGGTCCTTGTTCTCAACTGGGTGAGTACAGGGGTAAAGTCTTAAGTTAATAAGTTTAAACATAGATAACTTGCTACACTTATTTTCGCACATAGGCAACGCAGGTAAAGCAGTCGATGTGCTCAAAATTCCGTTAGAGCACGCTATTCTACCAATCAAAGCGCACGTAACAAAATGATCATTACCATAACGAAGTTTACATTTAATTCAATTATTTTAGCAGCACACTGCAGTACAAAAGTTACAAATTCTTTAGAAAAAATTCGCACAACCTAAGACTTCTCTAAATTGTTCAGAAAATCATGGTAAAAATTTTTGCCAGTCCGTCGAGGACATTTTTTTACGGCACGCGTCACGACCTAAAGTTTTCCCCATTTTACAAAGAGTACCTCGTTTCCAAGTCCTACTGATTGCTAAATAACACAACAAAAATCTGAACAATGACAGCACAAGAAGAGGCCAGGGTTTGGTCCCCGTTCTTGTTTCCCACCGTCCAAAGTATTTTACTTCTTGACGGGAAACCTCTCAGTCTTCAAAATAAATCGAAGCAC